>NC_135856.1:6457799-6687799 GCF_031162955.1 Sander vitreus | reverse complement strand
ACGTTATGGCTCCGTAGCAGACGTTTTTGTAAAAATAGGCTAACGATTGTGTCATAACCACGCGACTTACTGTCGCATAGTAGAGGAATTAACGTATAGTACAGGAGAAGCTCGCAGGCAGTTTGCACTTACATTAGCTGTTTAAGTTTAATTACTAATGTTAACTAGCATTTTAGTTAGCAATAATTAGCCTGTGTCTATGTTATCTCCTTACATATACCTACGCTCTCCGTCTCTGCAAGATTGGGAATGATTGAGATTTCTCTTGGCACAGCTACCAGAAGACTTACAACTTTCAGACACGTTGCTCACGGCACATTTACGTTGTTTCTCTCAGTTGGAGGCTGCGCAGTAACACTCAGCCATCACCGGAAAAGTGCTTCTAAAGGCCTTCACTGGCCTCCGTCCAGAGGAACGGGATCTGTTGGTCCATTCTTATATACTGTCTATGGATTACATATGCAACTGATGAAGCTGAAAGGAAGAGATGTGTGAAAGCAAACAGACTTTCAATCAACGCTGGGGTAGAGTGGGGGGAGACATACACAACAACCCACGCGCACACACACACACACACACACACACACACACACACACACACACACACACACACACACACACACACACACACACACACACACACACACACACACACACACACAGGCCAGCCTGTCCATCAGACAGATCCTCAACAGAGTATTGATGTCACACCGCGGGTTTGCTGCTCTGTCTGTATTTGACAGCCACCTGATGTAACGGTGTGTTTTTGTGTCGCACACACAGGCACATGCACAGGGACACGCACACGCACGTAGGTCTTTGATGCTCTCTCACACTATGTCCGTCTCTCTCTCGGACAAACATACAGACATTTTTCACTATCACACATGCACACACACACACACGCGCACACACACACACACACACACACACACACACACACACACACACACACACACACACACACACACACAGTGCGTTTCACTATCTTTGTGGGGACCAGTCATTAATGCATTCCCTAGCCCCTAACACTGGTGCATCATGGAGAATTATTACATATGTGTTGGATCAAACTAAATATGTCCTTTTTTCCACTCAGTACCTCATCTTCATCAAAATCATCACGGTGTTACTAGGGCTGGGTTCAATTCTACACTTAAAATCAGTCTTTGTTTGAGTGATCTGATATCGATTACATCGATCTTTTAATATATCCCTTTTCATTGACTGTCATGTTGGTCATGTTAAGTCCAAAATGACTTTAACAAACTTTTTGGTGGTCAATTCTTAATTCGTAAACATTAACCTGGTGCATTATAAACAAAATAAATATTTGAGGGTTGCTTCTTGCTTTAACATTAAGCATAAGTTCTCCAAGAATCTCTTTTATATCTAAGCAAAATTGGTATTGGAACTGAAATTTCCCTAACCCCCAATTTATAATTGAATCGAAAATGTTCCCTGTTTCGATTCGGGAAATCAGTGGTGATACCCAGCCCTGTCACATTCTCTTCTCCTAAGTATTTTCCTTCCATATAAGTTTTAATATCCTCTTTGTTCCCACATCTTTTATTCTTGTCATTACTTTCAATCACTGTGTGATTTCCGTATAATGATCAAATAAGCATCATTGCTATCATTACTCTCACCACTCTTTAGATCCTCTTGCTCCTGAAACCCATACCCTTCTCTCCACAGCGAGCTATGTTTTGTATGTTGGTCCATACAGTCCAGGTCATAGCGTTGCTCTTGTTTGCCACAGGCACCAGATGGCACATCCACAGGAGTTGGCCTGCCCACGGGGCCTCCATCCCCACATTGTACAGCACCGATGCCCACCCCAAGACCCACCCTGCTTCACCACGCCACTGTACTTTATACAGGGCTGGTCCTGAGACATAATTTAATTCACACATGAATTGTACATTTTAGCCATCTAGCTATTGCTCATATTACAATTAAATTACAATAACTCAAAACAGCAGAATAACTGCCATCATTCATTCCATTAAAAACATCACAGTAGGGCCTTATCATGTCTTTATATCTGTCTTTGTTTTAATTTAGACTGTTTTTTACACTTTCACCCATTTTACTTTCAAAAATGTTCAAAATGTCCACTGTAATGTATGGACTAAGTCATTTTTCATTTCTTACACTGCACTGTAACTTTTATTCTTGTATGTATACCTGCCTTTTTCTATTTTTAGCTGTTTTTACCTTACCTTAAACAGATGTTTGTAACTGCTCTTTAATTTTAATGTAAAGCACTTTGAATTGACTTGATGCTGAAATGTGCTATAACCTCCATCTAAAGCTGCCTTGCCTTGTCAGGCTGACTTGCAGTTACAGGATAGTATAAACTGTGAAGATTACTAAAACACCTTACCCCCTTCCCTCCAGACGATAGCGCTCACTAAGAGACATGCACCTCCCTTTGTTACTCACAGATCTTTGGAAAAAACTGTTCTTGGAAATTATACCAATTAAGGACAGAAAAACTGTTCTGGGAAATTATACAATGACTTTAAAGTATGCTACATAAGGACTGGTGTGTCCAGGTCAGCTAATGGGACATTCTTTATATTCTCAATATGTTGGAAAGTGCTAAAGAACTTTGGCTCAGCAAATGGCTCACCCAACAGTTAGGATAAAGACATTTATGCAGAGAATGGGTGATTAAAGAACATTCATAATAAAGCATTGGCCTTACTATTTATACTATGGCCTTTTACATTAACTCACCCAATCGAGACTTCCGTATGATTATGATTTTTTTTAAATACTTTTATTGCAATTATCATATCACAACCCCCATTATCAAAATCTAACTTTTCCCCAACCCTGTGGGGAGGAGGGCCACAACATCATGGCCACCAACACAACTCAGCAAAGATTGTTCTTGCTCTGGCTTTAACTTCTGGATGTTTCGCCTGCTTAGCCTATTCCTGTATCGTGATATAGTTTCTGATTCAATTTTAGACTTTTTTTTTTGTATTTAGCCAATGTTCTCAACAGCTGCTCTTAACACACTTGGCTGGCTTCTTTTGTTAAAAAAGGCATAAGTAAGGTATCAAAATCATGTCTCATATCGGCACCAGTTTTGAAAAATGACAAATAGCGTAGAGGAAAACAGGTTAAAAAAGGTATTCTAGTCTTCATCAATCAAAGCATTGGTTGGCAAGAACGAGCTACGGCTCAACAACAAGCAGAATATAACACTGCAATATAATGTGACTGTCCCAAACTGTGACAGCACCACGCAGAGGCCATGTGCCTTCTGCTGCCTTGGCTTTGAAGTAGAGTCCCATAATGACCGCTCAGCTCTGTCAAATGATCGCCTCCATTTATGACCGCTGCAGCAGCTGTGAACACGCCAGCAAACTTCACCGTCACTTGTTTTCATCCCTGTGGTGTCTATTTCAACTACCATCCTGTACCTCCCTTTAGAATCAGAGATCTTCAACAGGGGGTTCGGGACCCCAAGGGGGTCTTCAGAGTCACTGCAGGGGGGGCCTCCAAATTATTGTCAATTTTTTAAAAGTTTTTTTCCAACATATTATTAGCAAATATAAATCCCTATTGATGATAGGCTTACTGGCATATAGGTAAGGTAGTCACTAAGATAGCCACCCGCAGATACAGTTAATCCTAAGGATTCACTGTGCCACATTAAAAGATGATATATAAAATCATGCCAACAATTATTATTGTTATAGCTTAGTATTCTAGGCAAAAAAAAAGTATAAAGGCTTTAGGCCGCCCTTCACATTATTGTAGGCCCAGTTTAATATGCAACTTCATTATATACAATATATGCTCGGTCTCTTTTTCAGTTAAGGGGTCCTTAGCTGAAAAACAGATTAGATAGATAGATAGCCGGATATGACAATAAATTACAGAGCATACAAGTGCAGACTGTAAAATGTCAAGAGAGAGAGAGAGAGGGGAGGGGGGGTGAGAGAGGAAGGGAAGAAAAGAGGAGAAAGAGAAAGGTAGAAGAACGAAGGGTGAGAGGATACAGTTTCTGTGTGTGTGTGTGTGTGTGTGTGTGTGTGTGTGTTGGAGTGGCTGACATTTTGAGCTGGGACCAGATTGGTGTTTGGAGCTCAGTCCCTCCGCTTCAGGCTCTCTGTCAGCTCATTTACAGCACTGAGAGACCAGAGAAAGAGAGGGCGAGGAAGCTGAGAGAAAGAGAGTAAAAGGTTAGAGTAGGAGGAGAGCATTTCTGTGGAACGATGGAGAAAGCCAGAAAGTTTAGTTTATTTCAGGTACTTCTTAAAAACAGAAGTGAGAAAGAAGATGTTGAAAGCGTAGAAAAGGGGTTCATCTTATAAAAAGAGACAAGATTACAAAATGTGTCTTCCTCAAGCGAAAAACATAAACATAAACAACAGGTTTGGGATAAAGACGACAGATTGCCTTGAAACTGGAGTCTCTCACTGAGACAAAAAGGAAGCACTGGCCTTTTCAGTATGAAAATGAGCAAGCTGCATGGACAAACACACTCCATGTGTTGTTGGTCCAAAATGGCAACGAGACGTAACTGCTCGAGTTCTGTGGACTTCAACGCCCAGAATCCTTTAATGTGATATCAGTAAACTGGCCACGGCATGCTCATGCTTGGTCCAGCTGTTCTGTGATCAATTTGGCTAAATACTACCAAAGTGTTGGGAGAGGCAGAATATCTCACATTGGCTTTGGAAGACAGTTTATGTTTGATCTGAGGTCAAATAATGGCAAACAAAAAGACCAAAATTGATCGAATCAGTTGTTTGGTAGACACATTTTTAATGAATGATTGCAGTGAGCACTAACCTCTGTTGAAAACATTGAGTTCCATGTGACTGCTTACCAATAAAAGGCACCCCATATTGATTACCAATTGAATGTTTTAATGTATAGCAGCAGTAGGACATTTTGGATTTGCATCAGCAGTAACTTAATGAGCTCTGATATTGCTAGGATAGTAAAACAGTGAGACTGATATCAATGAGATTACATCTGGATTACATGCTGTATCATTTCCTGTGAATCATTCATGTGTAGGGAGGCAATCTGAATACCTCTAACAATGAAAACTGAGGGCGGTATAGTAATTACTGAATGTAAATACATTAAATGGCTATTGCTAAAAAAAAAAGGCAACCAAAAGCAGTAGCAATGGGTATCATATGGGATTCAATTGATAACCATTCTAAGGATTATTAACTGTAATGGATAATTCAGTTTATTTTTCCATGTTTGAGGTTTTGGCCACCAATCCTATTCCTATCCTACCTATCCTATAAAACTGATTTTGTTATCTGCCCTAAAATTGTGACCCTTGAATTTGTAGAAGGCTTATTTATAGAAAAATCACATTTTCAACCAAAAGTGAAGTTGCTGCCAATAATCTGCCATGTATGCTGCTGCAGCCTCAGCACAGGGCCATCAGGGCAGTCTGACTTTACAGCGGAGCAGAAAGGCAGGAAGATAAGCCGGTGCACACGAGGCTCTGCGGCCTTGTTTTGTGCACACTGTCAGCTGTCAAGATGTCTCAGCAAATCGGGCCAAAGCCCGGTGCACTCATTATAATTGGCCATTAAAGTATCATCACAGGCACAAAGGAGCATAAGTCTCCTCGCTTGCTGATAGAGAGATAGACATGCTGTACAAGAGGTTTTTTAAGAGAGCTTGGAGGCCCATAGCTTTTCTGGAGCTCCAGGATGATGAGGCAGCTCTCTCTGCCATCGCAGCCCAGTCAGGGGCCACTAATCTGGGCTACACAGCCAGGGAGCAGGCCTTGGGAGTAGCTCCAACTCCTCCAAATCGGACAAAGAAGGGCATTATGAGTGCATACTAATGCAGCTAGTCACATACGTATGCTTTTTTCTCTATAACACATTGCACATGTGGAATGATGAATAATGCATGTGGCCAACACGTAGATGTTTGGCTGTCAACTCACATGTGTACTGTATAATGTGTGTGTTGACAGATGTTCAATGACACAAGCAAGTATGCGCACGCATGCACACACACACACACACACACACACACACACACACACACACACACACACACACACACACACACACACAGAAGTGCTGAGCTATTGGCTGGCTGTCAATATAAATGCAGTGCTGCTGAGTGCAGAGCAACCACTTGGCCCGCCGGCATTACTGCAAAGCACCATTTAACCGTGTGTGTTTAAGTGTGTGGGAGAGTGTCTGTGTGTGTGAGAGAGTGCACATGTACATTGCGTGTGCATGTGTCCAGGTAGGCCAAGTCTGTAGGTGTTGATGAGTCTGCAGTTGGAAGGACTTTGTGGAGTATCTGTGTGGGCAAAATTTGGTGTTCATTTAAGCATAACAATGTGTTAAGTGCGTCTTGTTTATCCATCTATCCATCCATCCATCTATTTATCCATCTATCTATCTATCTATCTATCTATCTATCTATCTATCTATCTATCTATCTATCTATCTATCTATCTATCTATCTATGTATCTATCTATCTATCTATCTATCTATCTATCTATCTATCTATCTATGTATCTATCTATCTATCTATCTATCTATCTATCTATCTATCTATCTATCTATCTATCTATGTATCCATCTATCTATCCATCTATCTATCTATCTATCTATCTATCTATCTATCTATCTATCTATCTATCTATCTATATACAGACCCTAACAAAAATGATAAGATGCCACATGGAGAGAAGTGGGCTAATCCACCTCGTTCATAAAAACTACAACAATAGACATATAGGATATAAATACATAAAAGGATCTCTGCATCAGAGAAATGATTATCTGCCTCGCTGATACATTATAACATTATCATAACAGCTAAGCAGCAACAACTGAGCTCTGAAGCAGCAAAGCACTTATCAGACCTCTTGCCAACTTTGAATGGATGTGCAGTTTCCCCCAAGGAATCTGCAGCAAATCACTGACACATCTTTGAGCACACACATATACAGACATGAATATCTTGCAGGCTATCTTAAGGCTCAAAACTCATAAATGTGTGATGTATTCTCAGTCATTTTTTTAAACCTTTATTTCCCAACCCACATGTACTCTATGTGAACCTTTCTGCCTCACACACCCCCACATCTATGGGCCAGCACGACTGAAATCATCTATCAAGTTTCTCCAGTGCTCAAGAGCATCCTGTCACTATTCAGCGAGCAAGGGGAAATGTCAATGAGACAGACTTTATTAGAACTTTTTTTTCCACATTTCACAAATCGGAGGCTCATGTTTGTTTTGCCACGTTACACTGAAGTCTTTTTAAAGGGTCAGTTCACCCCAAATTATGATCGAGCCACTTATGTATCGTGATTTTTTTCGGACAGTTTTTCAAATGGATTCTTTTCCCCAGAATCACTATTTTTTATTTATTTCATCCTCAACCGGTACCGCCAATGACGACAACATCATATCTGTTTCCAGCAAAACAGAGCGAAAGCAGAAATTCAGAAAATACATGTTACAGTATGTAAATCTTTAAAAATGAAAAAAAGAAATGTCTCATGATATATTGTCTCTAGAAGTGCATTATTCAACTTTTTGTTATTATTAAATAAGGTAAGAAAATCCCAATACTCAATATTATCAAATCGCAATACTAGTAGAATCACAATAAATGAAAATCGCAATACAAATTAAATCGGCGCCCATGTATTGGGAAAGAATTTAATTGGAACAGAAGCGTATTGTCCGAGCCCTATGCTGCTGGATGTAAGAGGTCAAAATATTTTTGCAATTTGGGTGAAAAGACTCTTGAAGAAGTTGACCTGCAGATGATATTGCCCATATGAAAGGACCAATACTAATAAACCTCAGATACTGGCTTGTCATTGTTATCCCATACCAATATAATGGAGATGAAAAAATACAGACTCAGCTACGGAGGGGTCATTTTGTAAAATCTGATTTGAATCCTGCCTTGGTCTATAAAGTTTTATTGTGAGGTCTCTATGGTTTTTGAGGGACTGTTCTACCCAACATAACATTTCTGGCAAAAACATAAACAGTCTGAACTACTGTATGTATTTGCCTGCATTAAATTACAAAAACCCTTTAATTAATATAACTGATTAGTATTAGTATTAGTAGTTTTCATATGATCCAAACCCAGGACCCCATGTGGTGATTACACGGAGGACAAGAACAGAGGCGTCATCTGCCTTCAAGTCTTACGGAACGACAGCTCTAAGCCACCAGTGTGTTGTCTCTTCTGCAGTGAAGAGTCCTCCCCTGTTGCAGGAAAGAGCAACTGATGGGCTCCGGAGGAACATACAGACAGATGGGAAAAGAACAGTCTGATACACACACACACACACACACACACACACACACACACACACACACACACACACACACACACACACACCATCAGGGCCTGTAAAGCACCACAGAGCTGCATGAGTCTTACATTTAATTATCCACCTAATGATCTCACTGTAGTGACATAGAAGAAGGGAGAGAGAGAGAGAGAAAACAGAGATAGGGAGAGAGATTAGTCCTTGGAGAGGGAAGGGAGTTCCAAGCTTTTGCCTCTTTATTATAGAGACTGTATGTAACGCAGTAAAGATACACTCCTCTCAGTTTTCTGGTGGACTCTTCTGTGTCAATTATAGTTGAGTTTTTTTGTGTAGATATATTTAAAGCACTCAGTTTCAGACATGAATATTTTGTGTGTTTTACAAACCTGTACATAATACAGTCTATGGGCCAAATCAAGGATGATAATAAGGCCTAGGTATGGAATTGAACGTAAAGCACACCAAAAACCATGTTACATAAGAAATCCAAGTAATGAAAACTAGTTCATTCTAAACACCATCTTTGTAAGGCTTCATGCAATTAAAAACTGATAAAAGATATACAGTGGTTTATAGGCTACCATATAAAATGACTGTTTAAAATAATAGATATGGCTATTAACTTATAAGTAGGCTATTTCTTTTGTTTTTATTAATTACATTTTGATAAACTGATAACAGTCATATGTTTTCGTTTCTTCTGTGTATGCAAGTAGGCCTAAATTAAATGACAAAGTGAATACTGAATAGATACAGTGAGAAATTGTATGAGACACTTGTCCTGTTTTCCATTCAAAGATCAGGCAAAGAACCTGTGATACACAGAACAGCCATAATCATGCAGTTACAAAGTGAGCTGTCTTACCCTAAAACAAAAAGGACAGGCCCGGTTCAATTTTCTTAACTTGAGCAGAAGGCCAGAAAGTGCTACTAGCTAACCTAAGATGTAGTTATATCCTGCATGCTATTAAGCTAACGTTAGATAGCCTAACGTTTCATTTGCATTAACAAATGACATTAACTCACTAACGTTACTTAACTGTTTTGAAGTAACGTTACTGGCACAATGGCGTTTCTGGCTCTCCACTAACGTTGTCTTCACGGGGTAGTGTTGCTTTAACGTTAGTCTAAAACTCACTTCATGAGTGTAACGTTAGTGCTACTAGCTAGTTGTAGAATAAGGTTTTGTTTATGCTAAAGTATGCTAAACAGCTTGCATTAATGTTAGCTAAGTTAATTATAGGGCCAATAAATTAATGCATATATATGGAAGTATAGGCATTGTTAGACCAATATTTGTATATCAATATTTTTGTTAATTAGTCATGTGGATATCATATACAACAGTGTATCTAGTTAACATTTTGATGCAGGTAACATTGTAGTTAACTGTAAATGCATACAGAGCTAGCAGAAGGCTCCAGAGGGTAAACGTTCCCCCAATTGCCAAAAGCTTACATGCATGATATGGTGTGGCTGTTTAATTTCTGTCATGTACTAACACTTACCATGCTTATTCTAACATCAAAATGAGACATTATTTACACTTAATGAATGAAGTCAGGATGTGGCCTAAACATTTCAAAGTCTAACATAATCAATCAGAGAACATTTTACTAAAGTACCGACTTAAGATAACTCAAAGCTATTTTTTTTGGGGGGGGGTAATAGTTAGCTTTCTGTTTCAATTATCCCTTTCTCTCTGGTTCCTATTCCTTTCCTTCTTATCTCTTGCTGCGTTCTGTCTTCCAACTAAAGTAGAACAGACAGAGAAAAAAGAAGTCAGGATGACTGAGCTACTGAAACTACTCTTCACCATAGTTTCATGTAGCTTTAAGTAGCTTTGGTACTCCAACTATGCAACCAATACAAGAGACATTTTAGACTAAATATCTGTCTTGCTTCTCTGTGCCAGCCCAGGAATAGTGCATACTGGCTGGAGCTCTCCACTGTGGTTTCCATGCAGTTTTCAAGGGAGATAGCTGACCTTTAATGCACTGATGTGTGTACATAACCTTTTTTGGGGGAGGGGGGGGCTTAATTGTCTTTGTGGTGGTCATCGATTTACAGTCAAAACTGCATTTGTAAAAGTGTATTTTTTGACTGATCACTTCATATGAAACAAATCTCAAGCAAAAAAGTTCTCAGTGTGGTTTGGAATACTAAAGCCCTGGGGTGATATGTTCAATGCCAAAAAGGTCACAGTATTAGGAAGTAACTTTTCAGCGTACCTGAGCCTGTCTGAGTTATTGCCATAATAATATAACCCATGAGCAGGATTGGGCATCGAGAACCGGTTCCAACTTGGAATCGTTTCAAAAATTATGATTCCAATGGAATCATATTGTCATTGGAACCGTTTAGAATTTAGAATTTCGGTTTCAAATCTAACACGCGCAAGTAGCGGCCACCATACTTCCAGGCACTTGTTGTGTTGCAGCCATGAAGCACAGTAAGCAAAGGTCTGACTCTAAAGGTGTGGATTTATTTTACTTTGAAAAAGCCCAGAAAAACTGTAAATCACCATTGAGTCAGAATAAGAATTTCCTCAGGCTCTTATATGTGAAATAAGAATGTGACCCGTTTAAACTCCACCCCTCAAAGAATCGGAATCCATCAGAACTGGAATCGAAAGGAAGAACTGGAATTGGAATCAGAATTGTTCAATTCAAACGATGCCCAACCCTACCCATGAGCTGTCTTTGACCCATGTCTGTGTGTGACCTCATTCAAGTTTCTTTTTCTTTTGTTGTGACATGAATAGGCCCATTTGTTGAGGACACTGCACTTCCACATCAAGGTCACTCCAACTGATGCAGAACCACAAGTGAGTTTAAATGGAGGAGGAACAGGCTAATCTGCAAAACTCCCCATGCGGAGCCTGTTCAATGGCCCATCATCAGGCTAGCCCCAACCAACATCTGTTAACATGGCGTGTTTTGCTTCCTTCCAGGTAAAAAAACTCTCTCTGATTCACAGGCTGGTGTTATCTATTTCAGTTTTTTTTTTTATAGATAGATAGATAGATAGATAGATAGATAGATAGATAGATAGATAGTTAGATAGATAGATAGATACTTTATTGATCCCCAAGGGGAAATTCAAGGCCCCAGTAACTTAAAGACATCACACACAACATATACATACATCATAAACAGGATGATAAAATAAAAAATCCACATGAATGGACTAAGGGATGTATAAGCATGAGACACTTGCAGTGACAGGGCAGGGACTGACCCTGTGATTCAGTATGCATGGTAAGGACGGTGCTCTATGAGTGTGTGTCATGGTGGTAGTGCAAATAAGTCCAATAGTGCAAGGATAAAGTCTAGAGAACAGCATTAAATATGGACAGCAGTGTTTCCTCTATGTTGATTTTGTAGTGGCGGCCCACCATGGCAAAAATTTCTGCCACCACGGTATCAGAAATAGGGCTGTACAAAAAAATGCAGTCGCGGTTGCTTTTTAAATGATCCTGCCGACATAATGCTGCCGCTCACATTGCAATTTAACAACAAGTAGAACTATTCAGAGGTTATTGGGCCCGTCTAGTTTAACTCCACATAATATTGTGTTGATCTAGTTTATTGTCAAAACGTTCGCCTTCTTCCGAGTCGACTATTAAACCAACAGCTCCACCAAAAACGTCACCGCGGTGGGTCCGTTCTAAGTGTAGACCCGTTCGGACAGACCTGCCACCACTCCTAAAAAAAAATCCTAAAGGAAACACTGGACAGTATAAGAGAATAATGTAGACATAGTAATATAAAAACTATAGCAGTGCAAGGATAAAGTAAAAAAAAAAAGAAAGACAGCATTAAATATGGGCAGGGAATAAAGTAGACAGTAGGATAGACACAAATCAACAGTATATAGAGAATATGTTGTCTTAAATTTGCTGTACTTAATATTTAGAACATCAATATAGCAGTAAATTACTATTTGATATGTAAAACTATAGTGGAGTAGTGGCATCCTGAGCAGAAACTGAAATCAAACTCTCTGTGTGTGTTGTAATCTGAGCTTCTCTGTTCTTTGTTTTGATAGCCGGTCCAACCGGGCGTGCATGTTGGTGCATGTTATTGCATTTGAGTGCCTCGTGCGTCAGTATCTGGCGCCGAAGCGTGTGACAAAGCATCGGTATTTGACGAGTTGGGGAACGGTATGTGAGAGTCGCGTGGAATAGGGCTGCACGATATGAGGAAAATATGCGACATAAAAGTGTACTCAGTTCTGCATTTCTGCTGCTTTCAATATTCTGCTAAAATACAACACCTTGCTTGTTGGATTTAAAACAAGTGACAGGAAATAATTACCAACATTCTTGTATTGAACAAATTGAACATTGAATTGAATATAAAAGGTGCCACTAAAACAAAACGGTTACATTATAAAGTGTAGTTTTCTACTGATATTTGTCTTTCGCGATATGTTGCAGCTTTTCACGGTGTATTTATTGCACCAGTTGATATTGCTATCTAACAGTAGACTACCGTTTCGGAGCGACAGAGGGAAAATATTTCAGTCAACACATTAAGTGGAACCGAAATGAGGAAGCGAAATTTGCGTCTCTAATACGGTCTGATTCCTACGTTCCATAGTGGAACCGGGTTTCGGTACCCAACCCTACACACAACAACAGACGGCTCTTACCTTGCATTCAGTGAATGCGTAGTTAAAGTGGACTCAGTGGTAAAAGCCTTGTCTAGTTGAGGTCTCAGACTGACACCATGTAGCAGCCACATAGTCACGGGCTGAAAGGGTGACCCGGTGGAGGACTTGTCCTCAGGGGGCTTTTTTTTAATGTCTGATCAGCACTTGACTGTTCGTGACGAGAATACTGTGCATTACATTACATGTCATTTAGCTGACGCTTTTATCCAAAGCGACACACAATTTTTATATACGTGAGTATGTATGTCAGAGGTCGTACACCCCTGGAGCAACTAGGGGTTCAGTGTCTTGCTCAGGGACACATTGGCTGATGTATTGCAGTGGGAATCGAACCTGTATCTCCCACACCATAGGCATGTGTCATATTCACTGCGCCACCCCCCATACACGTGTGTACGTGTGCGTGCAGAGCAAAAGTGAATCACTGTATTCACATTTAGGGCTGGGCAATATATCGATATTATATCAATATGGTGATATGAGAGTAGATTTCGTCTTTAATTTTGGATATCGTAATATGACCGTGTTGTCTTTTGCTGGTTTTAAAGGCTGCATTACAGTAAAGTGATGTAATTTACTGAACTTACCAAACTGTTCTATTATTTGCCTTTATCTTGTCATTATATCCACATTACTGATGATTATTTCTCAAAAATCTCAATGTGTAAATATTTTGTGAAAGCACCAATGGTCAACCTTACAATATCAACATCGATGTGATTTTCTCCATATGGCCCATCTTTATTAACATTTGTATCATGGTATTGTGAAAGTAATGCAGTCCTGAGTCATGTCATGTTGTCTATCATTGTGCTTTATGCCAATGTCTTTCTCTTGACTTTTAAATATTAACCTTGATTAATACTAACCTTATAATTTAAGCTTGCATACATCTTTTTTTTTAAATATTGACTTCCCTTTTGTCAGTAGCAAGTACCAGCAGCAATATACAAGAGCTAGTAAATGTCAGTGTGATATAGAAACAGAAAGTGGAACTTGACTTTCATGATGATGCATAAGTATGATATATGAATGCCCTGTTAAGACACCATCCATAATATTTATCATCTGCTCATGTGTTTATTTGTGCATACCATATGTTTATTTTAGCATTGTTTAAACCAGTGTCATTTTATGTGTAAGGCAAAGCAACTATGATTTATAGTCCATTCAAAGAAGTTGTGTGCGTTTCTGCATGTTTTTCTGAGCCTCAATCGCTGCCTTTGTCTCCAATTTTTCTAGTTTTGTGCTACCTGAGTACTGTTTTTTTGAAACATGGATGAGCTTGTAGTCATACAGGTTGTTGTACAGAAATACCAACTATTAAATTGCATACTTCTGTGACTAACATGAAAAAATGGCGAAAACAAAACTGCTCCAACCGATCCTCCGACCGAGAAATGTCACTAGAGCTGTCTGGTCAGAGCAAAGTTAACAATCCCTCCCAAACAGCAATCTGTTAACATGAGCAGAATGCTAAACTAAATAATGAAATTAAACAAAATGGCAAGCTCATTTCATTAGACCCCTTTTCTGCTCACTCATGTAACAAATCAACGTCAACCCCTTCGTTTGCTTCTAAACTGCTGTTTAAAAAGTAGCCTTTACTCAACTATCATTATTGAGATAATAAGATAGAGCACTGAGATGTTTGGTTACATCTTCTTTCGGCATGCTGTAACTTAGACCTTCACAGCCCTTGCTGTTTAGGTGATTCTACTATTGCTCTCCTTGTACAAAGTTTGCCCTGGACAAGCATGTGTGCAGAATGCTTAAAATAAAAAATCTATAAAAGATTGTGTACCTTCTTCTTCTATTCCCTGTGGTCCATCACAGGTATTTATGAGGACCGGATGTGAAAAGAGACAAGTGGGCATTAAGTGGACAGTGGGAACGTGATAGTGGTGCAAAACGAGGGCTTTGCCTCCTGGGTGGGATTGCTCACCAGCGTCTTGGAGGCTGCCTGACCTTCCTTGTTGTGTTTGCAGTGGCAGGGGACAAGGTGAAATGCAATAAGATTTTGATAAACCACGCTGTCACCTCCTGTGCGTGGCTGTGTGTGAGATAAAGGTGGGGGGGAATGACTTGGTATGCCTGAGTGTGCTAGTGCTTGATGTTATTTGTGTTTTGGTAATCCCTTGTTTGGTCTGACAGGAAAAACGCAACCATAAAATGAAGTTCCAGATGGATCCTGTGTTTCTGGATATTGTCTAAATTTGAACTTCTATATCATAAAAGACAAAACTCAGAAATGTAAGAGACATATGTTTGGCTGTTGCAGTATCTAAAGGGCAATGCGTTGCTTTTATATAACATTTTGAAAATAAAAATAAAAAAACTCAATCCCGGAAAAGACAAGTTAAGTGTCTTTGTTTACTCATATATTGACCAAGTCCCACCATCTTTATTTGATATGGATGCTTCTTATGTGTCATATCAGATAAAAGCATGCATATTGTATGCTGGTTAGGGGATGATTTGTGTCTCAGTCTGAAATGAAGGGAGTTGCTGAATGCAAATGTTGCTACTACAAATCTAATCCTGGTTCTACAATGATCATAGTGGTTTTTAACTGACCACAACAGCTGGGCTTCCCGTGATATGTCATACGTGTTCATTGGACGAGTGATCTTGTTGATATCTCACAATAAAAAGAGTTTGTATTTGCTTTTGTGTTGACAAAAATCTGATAAAACCCTCGAATAAATTTGCAGTGAGTAGTCCATCTCCCTTCTATCAACCTCTATTGGCAAACCGTATACGAAATACAGAAATAGCTAGATGTCTGGCACAATCCCCAGAAGTGTCATTTGCTTTACTGGCCGTGGAGAATAATATGTTTCGACTGGCTGTGTTTGCTCATAACTCACTGCCATTCATTGCTGAACAGCTTAAAATGCAAGTAGGCAAGGGAGAAGATGCAGATTGTGTTGAAATGCCAAGAAGTTGGCAGTTTTAGTCCCCAAACAGAAAATTGGTTTCGTAAGACAAAAAAAAAAACTCAGCACCTGGTGAATTAACTGTTAGGTTATTGGTACGTATCAACACACCTGCCAACCCCTCTGCAGAGATGTAATATGGGCAGGTATTTGTAAAAATACATATATTTGCAATCTCATTTACCTTTTTAGAGTTGACTTGTCCCTTAACTTAACCCTTGACTCGTGTTGGATTGGACACAACTAGCTTTAAAGTCACATGGCCACATGTTGAGCACGTAGAGCAGTAGTGGTAGTGTGCCCATCCCCACAAGGGCAAAAAAGGGCTGGATACATCTGAAAAGAATGAGGTGCCCGCACTCTGCTAATTCTCCCATACGTTTGTTGTGCTGCAACGTTTCGACCCTGCTGGGTCTTCCTCAGGCACATGTTGAGCACAGACAGACAGGGCCTTTAAAGGTGCTCTAAGCGATGTTGGGTGACGGCACTTCTTGTTGATGTTCGAAGTATTCCCAAACAAAAGAGGCTAGCTCGCCCCTCCCTCCTCCTCATCCCGTCCCCTCCCCCTCCCTTCCGTGCTTCCGCGCACTAAACCCCCAACCCCCACCCCCAAATCCTTCTTGTCGGTTATTGGCTGGAACGCTGGAACTCTGTTTGTCATGTTTGGTGGTGCTTTGTTTTTGTTTTGTTGGCGTGTGTGGAGCCTGGGCTGTCTACAGAGACCGCTTTTTATTTTTATTTTTTTATTTTTTACAGTGTGTTCAGGGGACAGGCAGCTCGCGGATCGTGAGGAGATGTTTGCTGTATGTGACAAAACATGTTGTAGCCTAAAAACCGTGTGACATCACTTAGAGCACCGTAAGAATAATGGACTGGAGACCTCAAAGTGGGTGTTAGGTCTCTGACAAATAAAAGAGCATAACTACAGTGATTTTCTGGGGTGGTTTTGCTGTTAGGCAGAGGTCCATATCTGCCAGCAGAAAGATGGCCTTAAGAGAGAAGAATAGTAATTGTTGAATAAAAATTTCTTCAGCTTATTAGCTTGATTACAGGCTATTTTTTTTTTGCAGCTGTTGCTACATCAAATGGGAATGAAATCACCCAAATCACACAGAGGCGTATAAGAGGAGACAGGACTATAATACATATTTTAATGAAATAATGAACTGCTGCCAGTGACTGGTGTGGCACAGCAGTCGAGCCAGATTAGGATTGATATGATTTGACCTGTGTGGACAGCTGGTCTGACCAAAGCAAAAAGGTTTAGGACTGCAGGTTAATTTTTACCTTGAAAGATGAACTTTTGTCCGCAAAACTTGACAATTTCATTCCGTGATATCTCATATTTGTACGATAGTAACATTTTATATGATGTTTTAAACTGTAGGTGAAGCATTTTGGATGGATGTTGCCGGTTTGTGATGCCGTTGTGGGTGCTGCTTAATTGTGTTTGAATGAGCCAAAAGAGGACCCGTTCGGATTGAAGGGCGATAACTGAAGAGTATCTACAGGAACTTCCTGGGAGGCTGAACTGGGATCAGTCCCAGCACCTGCTTGTTACTCGTCCTTTCGAGTTCTGCTTGAATTGTTCAATAGCAATACAAATAGCCTGCTGTATGTGTATCGCCTCACCACTTCATCGCTGAACACCTCCATCTGCTTCCACCTCTCCTCTGGCTCTGCCTGATATAACCTTGTGTGCTGCTAAAGACTGCCAGTCATGTCAGAATGAGAGAAACATTGTGCAGTTGCCCAGTGCGAGCAGATCTCTGTATGGACTCCGATTGTACTGACCTACATGCCGGAATGTCAGCCATATTGATTTGCAATATTTGTACTGACTTGTGTGATTTTTTTTTCCTTCATAAAGGAATCGTTTGCGCCCCCCAAAGAGGTTTTTATCAGTGCCAAAATGATAAGAATTGAGAAAAAAATAGCAATTCCAAATCTCTCCGACTGTGTTTAATGGCAGTTTCCCAAACTACCGTTGCACAAGCAGAACATAAACTTGAATAGGAGCGCTTATCTCTTCTTACCGTCCACAGTCTGGCTGTGTTGAACTCTCCCGGGGATTTTAACGGTGGTATTTAAATATTGTTGTAATTTTATTTAGCAGTTTTGTTGATTGGGGTTTCACTCAGTCAAGCATAACTGACATTTTTGTTTAATAAATTGTCAGAAATAAAAGGCAATTGCATGTAGATTTCTGTCAAATAAGGTAACTTTTTGCCTTTACTGTACGCGGACCGCTCATGCTTACTGTCGTGCGTAGTCACCCCCCAAAGGTCCATTCTTAGTCAGGAAAAACGCGGTATACAGCATGTGTTGTGTATATTTGTATGTGGAAGAAATGATTTTTCACTTTTCAAATATACTGTACATGTCTGTGACTTTAACTTTTTTTTTTTTGTAATTAACAGTTAACAGTAATTCTGGATAAAAAATGAGTCACCTAAATATTTATTTCAGACTAATGCATTTAATCAGGAGCAATGTGAGGTGAGCTGTTTGGGTGAGATGGGCGCGAATCACAATATTGGCAGTAACATAGCAGCTGAAGCTGAAAGGAGGGGGTTGCTTGCACGCCTCGCATCATCTCGACATGTAACGACCTGCGGTCTACTGACTACCCAGGGCCGGGGGCCAGAAACTCTCTCTCTTTTTTTTGAAAACATTAAAAAGCGAGCCAGTGCGACCAGAGTGCCATTTGTCTGCCTGGTCGCTGTCCTGGGTGCTGAACTGAACCAAGTGTCTGTTTCCCCACACTGTCAATCTCCCTCTCCCTGTTTTGCTCCACTCTTCCTCTCTAACACAGAGCTTTTCGCTGTTTTCTTTACAGTGTTTTCTCTCTCTCACTTGCTACCCCTTCCTATTCCTCTCTCTTCCACTCACTTTGTCTTGCGTACACATGCATTGCTCACCATTGATTCCGGCATCTCTCTCTCTCTTTCTCTCGCTCTTTATCTCGCTCTCTCAGTATCTCTCGCTCCCTTTTTTCTCTCTCTCGCTCTTTTTTCTTTCTTTCGTTCTCTCTCTCTCTCTCTCTCTCTCTCTCTCTCTCTCTCTCTCTCTCTCTCTCTCTCTCGCTCTCTCTCTCTCGGGATAATGAATTTCTATTTTCCTTATATAGCTCTAGGTCAACACAACAGGTCCGGGAGTCTCTCTCTCTCTCTCTCTCTCTCTCTCTCTCTCTCTCTCTCTATTTCTCTCGCTCGTTTTCTTTCACTTTCTTCACACGCAAAGGCCCTTTTTCCTCCCACCTGTACCCTCTGGCGGAGACACGGAGCCTGTGGCTTGTGGAAATAAACGCAAAGACAAATACAATATGATATTTTGCTATTTCATGTTAAACTAGTACTTATGACACAGCCTCAGATCTTCCATTTCTTCGCTGAGATGAAATCCCCTCGCGGAGCCCGTCCATGTTGTGTGCGTAGGCTCAAGCGGCGACTGGGCAAACTGTTGATAACAAATCCCCATCTCACCCCGCCTCACCCACACCCCGCCAAACAATCGCAACAGGCAGGTGTAGTCTCTCCACTGTATCATTTTTTTTTCTCTCTATAGTCCCTCAGGGTTAACTGCTTCACAGTTTTTGATTCAATAACTCACATTTGCGCCTCAGTTGAGGAATTCCCCGAGTTTGGAGGGACACGCCGCGCAGCGAGAGCGGGGGCGGTGGACGGTAACCTTCAGTTTATCGGCTTTGCCTGAAATTCATCAGAGGACATCGTTTTGGAGAACCTCGCGGGGTCGTGGGGGGCATTGATTGAAAGTGGATAGGCGGAGAGCTAAGGGGCTTGACACTCCTGCATATCTTTTTCGATTATTTCCCTGATATCCTCCGGTGCAACGACACAGACCTGCCGTCTAGAGCCGCCCCGTAACCTCTCCAGTCTCCAGAGCCATTACTCCGTTGGTCAACTTGGATATCGTTTCTGGGCCCCTCATCAATATAAGTTCCCCTGTTTCGGTGAAGAGAAGAGAATACACAAGACGGGAAAGAAGGACAGGACAGGAAGACACGTGGGGTTCCCGAGGCGCACCGTCGGATCCGGTTTTGATGCGCGCAGGTGTCCAATTCATCTTATGTTTTCTCTCTCTTCGTGAGCTGCCACCTTACAGAGTTCTGCGCAAAACTAAACATGTTCAAGAGGAAGACGTTCAGCCGAAGTGCTATGAACACAGGAATGCTCCTGGTCGGATATTGGCTCTGGGTTTAAGGGGGAATCACTCGGATATCAAACCTCTCCAGCGGAGGCTCAGCGGAGGCTCTGGAGTTACGGAGAGCAGGGGAGAAGAATTTGAAAGTAGATCTTATATTTACGGATTACCAGGCTTTTTCTTCTCCTGAGACACTGTAGACGCGCTCTTCTTTGATGTCTGAAAAGGTAAAATATACATATTTTTTTCTCCCTACATTTTCCTGTTGCTTTTATCTCAGACCAAGCATTAGTAAAAAGCGTTGGTTGAATGGGATGAAGTCGGGGATAAAGAAATATAACCATCAATATAAACAAGGACCAATAAGGTTTCTTCTCACATGGGCGTTAATTTATGGCTGTTTATGCAGTACATTCTGACTTTGCAACATCACTTTGAAACATTGTGTTACCAGCTATGAATACATCATAATGTGTCAAAATAAGAAGACCATTTCATAATAATGATGTTTCTACATATAGGCCAACATTACGCATTGGAAAAACAAGACAACATATGCCCGAAGACACACAAAAAAATACATTTTCATGTAAATCATCATAAAATAGGCTATAATTAAGATCGTTAATTATTTATTGAACATCATGTATAATGCTTTTCGTGGGATTGTTATGGGGGTTCAAGGCTCTGTTGGTTATTAAAGGAAAGGCCAAATTCAATAGAAGAGAGAGAGAGAGAAAAAAAAGGTGCTTTTCAATTACGTGACGCACCTGCAGGTCTGTCCAACCGCGAGGGGGATAATGAATTTCTATTTTCCTTATATAGCTCTGGGTCAACAGGTCCGGGGGTCTCTCTCTCTCTCTCTCTCTCTCTCTCTCTCTCTCTCTCTCTCTCTCTCTCTCTCTGTCTGTGTGTGTTCCTGCGGACTACATCTAAGGACAAAAATATGAAAACTGAAGAAAGTATTGACCCTCCTTGTTTTTCAGCATTAGTGCAGTTCAGCCATGGTTGTTTAGGCAAATCTTAGCCCTCTTGTTTGTATTGATTTTCAGCAGTAAAGCGACCAAATGGGCAACAGGGGACGCTCTTTCAACTGATTTCGAGCTAACCCACTGCCTTTTCTAAATCCATGAGGTTTATTGCTGCAGATTAGATATTAGATCACTTTGCACTATGTATTTTTATGTCAAGCTATAGCTAATGCACAATGAATAGATGGATACAATCGATTGCAATTGTGATGAATAGGCAGTGTTGCATTAGCTTCGTAATGTATCCAATTTGCTGTATGGATTAAAGTGAACATAATGTGATGCATTCATTTCATGCACTGACTGAAGTGCATGATAGATGGTAGGCTTGGTCTGCAGGGAGGGAGAAATAGATAGATAGATAGATAGATAGATAGATAGATAGATAGATAGATAGATAGATAGATAGATATACAGACTGCAGTTTGCTTCCTAATAAACAAGACACTTTGTGTATCATTGCTGCTGGATAAAACCGGTTGAAGAGTAAAGATGTAAGAGGAGAGACAATTAAAGTCCCACAGGATGAGATTTCATCTCATCATCGAGAATGATCAGAAGGAGGGGTGTAATTGGCTCATTAGTGTTCCCCTGT
Organism: Sander vitreus; assembly: GCF_031162955.1. NCBI lineage: Eukaryota > Metazoa > Chordata > Actinopteri > Perciformes > Percidae > Sander > Sander vitreus. The sequence continues at coordinate 6,666,066 of NC_135856.1, read as the reverse complement.
GCATGCTCGGCCTATCACACAAGGACACAATTTGTGAGGGCAACACATTTCCATCAAAACATGATACCTTAGAGTTAACATTCTGGTTTTTTTTTGCGGAGAACTTTTCATCTTGCTTCACGTTCATATTTTTATAGCTTGCAACTTAGAGGAGTTAGCTTATGACCACAAGGCTGCCGGTTCAAACCCCCCAGAGATCTGTGATTGGTGGTAGAAGGACTAAGGGTTTCATCTTACCACTGTGGTGGCCTCAAGCAATGAACTACATTCCCAACTGTCTCAGTGGTGATGCTCAGCAGTGAGTGAACACATTGTCATGGGTTTCTTCATTTGTGAATATGTTAAAGCCTTAGTGCTTAACTTTTATATTAATGAACGTCCGTTACATTCATTCAAATTAAGACTGTCAGCTCCACAAAACTCTCTCTCTATTTCTCAGTATGGCTATGCTTACAACATGGTGTTGTCCGGCGACTTTCACGTGCAGAAACTTGAGTGAAGACAATTACCTCTTCTGAAGAGTCCATGTTTTTTTTATTAATCCTCTGTGTCCTCCTTGGTTACAAACAGCTGCATGGAGGGGGTGCTGGGGGTGGTGCGCGATCACGGAAGGCTTGTATCATGTGGATGCAACAGTGTTGTTGTGTCCTCATGGGAGAGACAGAAACCACGCGCTGTAGCTTTAAATAGGATTTTAAAGAGTTGGAAGAACCACTGGCACCAGTAAAAACTGCCAAGCACAAGGACTTTCTCTGGATAAAAACCTATAAACATAAGTTTCTCTCATTCACATGTGGGAGTTTCCCTGCTGTCTGGCTACTAAGTGTTCAAGTTTTTTTTTCTCATAGAAATAGTCCCTCAAATAGACTCAACAGCTACAGTGTACTCAATTTAAAATTCAGTGTGTCAATCTCGAAGGATGTTGAATACACCTCTAGTTGCCACTGCCAACTCACTCACTGCGACTCGGATCCTGACCCTCCACATGGGGTGGAATTTACAAGTTGCGATGAAGTAGATGATGTTGGAAATAAGACCAATTGACATATAATAGCACAGATGTGTTGCAATTCAATACCTGGGTCCTTTAAAGCATGGTGTTTTGGGGTAATTGGAGTGAGAATGAATGGCTGAGTTGAGTCAAGGCCAATACAAAGCGCTGTCTTTGGTTGCAAACCGTGAGAATACGCCATTTTTTTTAATTTAATTTGTAGTGTACTGCCTTTAGTATCTACCTTCCACTCCAAGCACTCCTGCAATTAAAGTCCATGTCTTCTCTTTACTGGTGTTGTCCTTATTAAAAAGATCTGTGGTGTCGTATTATGTTTTTCCACCTCCAAGATGAATCTATAGTTGTCCGTGGTGTTGTAAAGGAGACGTATACGATATTGGGGGGGGTGTCTTTTGGTAAATTGACTGGATAGTCTCGCTGTTTCTCTTCCTGCCCGGCTGTCCGATCGCCCCGCAGCTTGTGTGAAAATAGACCTGCCGTGTATCTTTAGCTTCACAGGCGCTTCACGCACGCTTCACGCACGATTCACGCACGCTTCACGCACACCTCCGGAACACAGCGCAGACACGCCTGGTGGAAAATAGGGGTTAGAGAGCAGCCGACTCAAAGTGAGCACCAGGTACTGATTGACATTCCCTCAAGGTCTCCTCCCAATCTAATCCCCTCATCCCCTGAACCAACTTGGTCAGACAACATCTCTCTGACCAAGGGGAAGGTGATTGAGGGGGGCGGGGGTCCCAGGCCAATGACCATGAGCCAATCACAGTTAGTGCCTGAGGAGGTATGTGTGTGACCTACAGTGCAGAGCTTGATATTGTCTTGGAGGAAGGCTAAACGAAGACCCCTTGGGATTGTTAGAGCCTGTGCATGTGTGTTTGTGCGTGTCTTAAAAGATACCTGTACCTTCTTTTTTTTAGTGTTGGTCCCTTCTTTGCCACAGTAGGACTGGGCAATATATCAATATAAATCAATATCATCTACGATTGTGGATATCGTAACATCGTTATATGGCGTAAGTCCTGGTTTTACAGGCAGCATTACAGTAACGTGATGTCATTTTCTGAACTTTTCAGACTGTTCTAGCAGTTCTTTTATCTGCCGTTACCCACTTAGTCATTATATCCACATTGCTCATGATTATTTATCACAAATCTCATTGTGTAAATATTTTGTAAAAACACCAGTTGTCAACCCTACAATATCGTCGCAATATCGATATCGAGGTATTTGGTAAAAAAAAATATCTTGATTTTTGATTTTCCCAATATCACCAAACCCTACACAGTGCACATGCTTGTAGAGTGAATGTGCTGTGTGCATGTCTTTAGTTTTTGTACAGTGATTGCTTGTGTGTAATAGTATCGTGTGGAGTTTTTCCACCAATACTGGTCCTATGGAGCAGTGCTTTGATGAGTGGGTCCCCGTATCTTTCGGCTATGTACTTAAACAGATACATACACACACACACACACACACACACACACACACACACACACGCACGGAGGTGTTATAATTCATTTCCTATTAAATGCAGGTAGTAAAAATTAAACATTGCACAGTGTTAAACATAGCAGTGTGGCAGGAGAGGAGAAGACTATGGATGATAACATGGATATAAACAAGGCAGGTTTCACAATGTTTAGAAAATCATCTTTATTAATGTTTTATAAGGAAATAAATGCATTCAATATGCCTCAAGGATACACACAGTGTGTTTCTGTGAGAAACGCTGAATGAAAACATAACTTTTTACAAGAAAACTCCTCAGGATACCTTTAAGAATAAGATGCTTATTTTCTGTAAGTAGTAACTTTCTGAAATTCACAGCTTTTTAAAATATGTGCAGGCATTTGACTTGGGGTCAGTAGTTTAGTACATATTGGCAAGTTAAATGCTTACACACAGTAACTAAATGCTGACAAGTGGAAACACACAAAATGTATAACAGAGTAGAAATCGCTTTACATTCAGCATTCGGCCACAGCTACACAGTGCATTGGATAAACATGCAAAACAGTGATAATCCTCCTTTGAAGGCTGTCACATCTGCCCCGAACTGTGTCAGAACATATCGTATCATTCCTTAGAGAGGAATGCTTCCAGCTCAATGATGGATTGGAGGAGATGGAAATCTACTTGGCTTTCAAAGACTCCTGATAACGTCCCATCAAGATTTAACGATGTTTAGATCTGGTGATTAAAGAGGCAAAGTAAGGTGTTTAGTGTCATCATGGTGGTCAGTGTTTCCCACAGAATTAGATTCTATTTACGGTGGTAGCTGACCCCGGGGTGGGGGTCCATGCGCGGAAAGAGGTGCAAAATTCTTATATTAATTGTACTGCAAATATTTTTGGCAACTTTGTACAGCAGCTTAAATAGACAACCTGCCCACAGTCCCATCCTCAATGCTATAATGGTGGAGGGGCAGTTACAGCACACAATGGAATCTTTTTAACAAACAAAAAAACAATTTTTGGCTGTGGGTCTTCCTTCCTCTAGGAAATTTTGAGCGTCAAAAACTTCATTTCCTGCATTCTGATACATTTTCAGGCACAAATTTATGATGAAAACTTATGTCATGGAAAATACAAAATTCTGCAGGTAACAATTAATTTTCTTGTTTTAAATGTAATGGTATATAGGGCCTAATGCAGTAAGGAAAGGGGGCTTTCACATCTGACAACAAAATCCAGTTCATTTGATTAGTATGAACAGGGCATAACCGTATCTTTTTCCCAAGGAGCACGTTTTGCTTTTGTAGGAGTGACTTACAGTACATAAGGTAACTGCTATTACTGTTGTAGCTAATTTGTACAATAATACAATAGTGTTATGAATACAAAACATTATGAAGTGTAATATTTTCTATTTTTAAATATTGATTGAATTTTATAAATTGTCAGTGATGTTGAATAGCCTATAGGCCTACAGTAGTGTAACAGACCGCCCCTACGGTTCGGCAGGCATGTGATCCGTGGATTAATTGCAAATGTAACCATCATAGTGTGGAATACAGTTTAACTGCTGCTGTTACGTGAACGGGGCTCAGCAGAGAGGCGGCGTGAGACGACGTCTCTGCAGCTTATTCAGGGAGTCAAGTTAATGCCGCTATACGTAGGCTACTCCCATCTGGCTCGCATCAGGTGTTAAAATGAACTGTACCATAACACGGAAAAAAGGATCAGTTGGAGCTCCCGCAGACGGAGAACTCTGCGTCCAAAAGCAGCGGTTTCTCGCCGTGCCGGCGGTCCCCAGAGCAGCGTGGTCACCTGGAGAGTCCGGTACAGTCTGACTCTGCAGACGGAGATACCATCAGTGGTATACAGCGGAGCGTTCAGATCCAAATCAGCGCCAGCCGCATGTGTATATACAGTAGTGACTGTGGATGAGAGGGAGGCTGGCTGCTGAAAATCAGACGTTTTGGCACTCGTGAAATTCCTTTGGTGCTGGCTAAAACCTCTCAAGGGGCGCCAAAACGTTCTCTTTGCAGTAGAACACTGAATAAATACCGATAATAAATTCATAATACTAACCATTAAACTCCGGATGGACTCCAGCCGTCTTCTCTGCAGGGAAAAAGATCGATGTGGGAAAAAGGAACTTCTTCTTCTGTGCGGATCGCAAACCAAGTTTAAGGCTCATATCGCCACCTACATTACTGTATTGGAGTGTGTAGAATAATCAATGGCATTAATTAATCTGCACAGAGGAGCTATTCACAGTTGTGTGTGTGTGTGTGTGTGTGTGTGTGTGTGTGTGTGTGTGTGTGTGTGTGTGTGTGTGTGTGACTGAGATAGAGAATATACTATGTGGCGGTCAACATTGATTGTGTGGCGGGCCGCCACAATTATATCAATGTATGGGAAACACTGGTGGTCATGAAAGCAGTGTTGAATTTGTTTAGCAATGTGTGCAGAGGGCCTTATCTTGGAATATGGCAGCAGGGAACAGTGTTTACCCTTTGTCTTTTATTATATATGACCCAGCAGAGGGGGTTTGACTGAATGACTCCCAAGAGATAGCCGGCTGCACCGTTACAGATAAACCACATTGTGACACATACAGTAACAGTTCACTGTGGGTTGAGAATACCCTCTGGGTGTTTTCTAAATGTAAAAATGTCCAGATGTACTGTCTGGAAAAGGATGGGAGATCATTATATTGCTTTTCCAATGCTGAAGGCTCCATGTTATGTGTCATTTTGCAGTGGCCTTGGATTTTGATTGACAGCCCTGTTATAAGCACTTGGTTTGGGAATCTCTTGAGGTAGAGTTTTTGTGGATGTTGACTGTGTCACATAGGTGTTGATTTAGTTCTACAACTCAGTTCTTGAGTCTGTAAATTCATGCTTTTAGCAACTTTTCTGTGAAGTCTCCATCTGTCCCTGTCAGCGAGCTTTGACTTGCAACTCCCTTTTTCTCTTTACCGAAGACTGTTTACTTCTGTGTCTTGTTAAATAATGTTTTTGCTGTTTTTGTGACAGATGCACGTTCAGGTTGAGTACCAACTATTTTGGACCTCAGTTGCTTCAAGTTGTTTGGGAAAACTCTGGCAGAAAGGTGGTGGTTGTCAGACCTTATTTTTGGGGCAATGTGCTCCTTCAAAAGTTGTTTTAGTCGTGCAACAGAAAACTCAGATTGGACAGATAGTCTAGCTAGCTGTCTGGATTTACCCTGCGGAAGGTAACGGCGAAGATGAGGGACATCCGGCAGATCTACCGGAGCAATCCGGAAGTATGAATCGTCGTCGATATAGACTAAATGAGCAGTGGTGCTACATTACACAGCGAAAAGTATTTATTTAAGGGGATGAGGTGATTGTTTAAATCATCATCTACTAACTATATTGAAAACAAGATGAGATGTGTCTCAATCAGCTCCGCAGGTGATTGGCGGGTCAGTCCCACCGTCTACTTGCTTTGCTGTAATTTTTTAGAGCAGCACATTGCTTCCAACCTCTGCTATCCAATATCCTGGGGGGAAACCGTAATGAAAAGATTGAGGTGCCCACACTCTGCTGATACTCCCATACGTTTATTGTGCTGCAACGTTTCGACCCTGCAGGGTCTTCCTCAGGCAAATGGCATTCAACAGTGGTTCAAGCATACAGTATACATAGGGCACATACATGGTCAGCTGATCATGCATGAGCTGAGTTCATTCAAACTAATTACCAAGGCCTTGGTAATCAGTTTAAATGAGCTCTGAGCTCTAAGAAAAGATTCTAAGTGCCACCTATACCCAGGGGCGCCGCCAGGCATTTTGGGCCCCATGACAAAAAATCAAATTGGGCCCCCTCTGCGCAGCTGTTGTCACCACTGTCATGTCATTGAACACAATGTTGCTCACCTTCTTCACTGGGACAGGGAGGGGCACAGTTAGGGGGAGACTGGGGTGCTGCTGACTCATCTGTTGTTAAGTCTGCTAAAAGGGGCAGAGACAATGATTTAATATGAATATCTTGCTAAACGTTTCCCTGCACTGATTAAATGGTGATTAAATGTAGGCTAACGCTAGTCTGTAGCTAGCTAGCTTATTTCACTATGGACATTAAGCCAATAGGTTAATACCACTCACAGGCTATAGGCTACCCACCTTTCTTGGTGAAAAACTGGGTTACAGTTTGACACCCTTTCCTTTGTCTTTCCTCTCTCTCTTTTCTCTCTTTCCTTTTTTGAAAACCAGATTTTGATTTAACGTTTCTTGGTAACATTGTGGTCACTGTAGTTCTGGCGCATCTACTGACTGCAACTAAACACCGTCACTGAGTGTGCTAAGGCAGGACCAATCCATTTCATGCAGATACAGGGGGGTGGTCGGTCAATATGGATGTTTACTTTTTGGTCAATGGGGATATTTAACTTTTACTGCCAAAAACAAGTAAAAACTAAGAGATAATTAATTTTATTATTTTATTTGAAATATATATACTGAATGATGATGGTTTAATAATTTTAAATGAGTTTTTACCTATTTTTTGGCGCCCCTGCCTATACCATAGTTACCACATAAAACCATAAGTAATAAAATTACATATATACACAATATGCACACAGACAATGAAAAAATGTAAAAAATTGGCCAAAACCCTAACTTACAAATAGCATTATGTGCTACACTATCCCACATTGACACTTTTTTCACATTAGACCAATCCCACACACAATATCACAAGAAAAGACATTACAGAAAAGGCTTTATGTCAAATTCTTCATTTAAGCCGTTTGGAGACATTGTGTTGAGGTAATAAATCCAAAAGGTTTCTCTCTGAAGAAGCCTTCTACCATGATCACCCCCTCTTGGAGGGTTCTTAACACCCCAACATATCATTGCATTGTGACCAGCTCGCTTAAAGTGGGCAGCTACGGGACTGCGTTCCTCCCCCGTTCTAATGCTGCTCCTGTGTTCACAGTTGCGCACGAGGAAACCTTAATGAAACACACAGTGTACTTGTGAAGTGTTGTGTTGTCTTCTGCTACTACAGTGGATGCACTTTGGGATGATGGTGTGTTCCACATGTATTACTATGGAAGACAGATTATGAAGTTTTCCCTCTCGTCCACCATGCCGCACTCAGTGCTCAGTAATGGGAGCTACTGTCCGCACTAACAACCCTCAATCACTGCAAAGCTTGCTGGGATCGATATATCCTCATAACTCAGGGACCCTGACCCTGCCCGAAGATCATTACTGCCCACTGGAGACCAGGCTGACACACACACACACACACACACACACACACACACACACACACACACACACACACGCACACAATCACAGACGCACACACATAGATGTTGTCTGTGCTATCTTACCAACCATCCCAAAAGGCTTTAAATATCCTTGAAGGGAAGATTGGGGACACACACACATACACACACACACACACACACACACACACACACACACACACACACACACACACACACACACACACACACACACTCAGTCCAGCCCAGTGGTGCAAAGACAATTGAGTGTCGGGGGGCTGCAGGTAGAGGAGATGCAGTCGGGGAATACAGCTGATGAACAGAGCAAATGACAACTAGACAAAGGACTCCCTCACTGTGAATAGCTTTTCCTTCTGTTTTTTATTGTTTATATTACCGTCATTATGAGACATTTTTTGAGTAATGTTGAAACATGCAGGGTCAAGAAATTAAGTTGACAAATAAATCAAGAAGAGTCATGCCAACAACTTTGAGACAATAAGGTTTTACTTGAATTTACACACATGGCTTCCCTAACTTTGTCCCCATTCTACCCACTGTTTCAATTGTGTGCCTATCAAATCAAAGCAAAATAAATATTCCATATATACAGTGGAGTTCATGATAGAGTATATTGTCTTTTATACGCAAAGATATCAAGTCTACATTTATCCAGCCAAACGTCAGTTAAAATCAGGGCTGCAACTAACAATTATTTTCATTGTCGATTAGGCTAATCTGTCGATTATTTTCTGGATTAACCAATCAGTTGTCTGGTCAATAAAATGTCAAACAATGGTGAAAAGTGTCGATCAGTGTTTTCCAAAATGACGTCCTCAAAAGTCATGTTTTGATCACAACCAAAGTTGGTTGGTCATTCGTACTGTGAGTGTGTGTGTGCGTGTGCGTGTGCATGTGTGTGTGTGTGTGTGTGTGTGTGTGTGTGTGTGTGTGTGTGTGTGTGTTTTGTTCTATTCTATTCCTGTCGTCCTGACTCTGACCCAGCCTTAATAGTGTTTGGTTTTGAGTGTTTGTGCTTCTCCCTCTATCATATCTATATTGAGGCTTCTGTCTCCCTCATTTATGAAGGCTGTGCTCCATGGACAAACAAGTTGTTATGACGAGTTGACATGCGCAGAGCACTTCCTCGACTCCCAAACTGCTCAGAGAGGGTTGGTCATTTGGAGTCAAAATACAGAGCCAACAGAGCAGGGGATTGAAATGTTAGTTTCCACTGTGACTGGGGAATTGTTCAGCTTCTCAACTGCTCTATAATGCCAAAGTGGATGGACAAGTTTGTATTAATTAAGTAGTTCTTTCTCCATTGGTTTTTGTATTGGCATGTAATGTTTCAATCTACTTAGCGATTGTGTGGAGCTATATTTTTAGGTTTATAAGTTGATCCTTATTCAGCAGCAGCACTTTGTCTTTTTTAATACGTTATGAGGAAACTTTCCAGCCGCAGTCCAAATTAAAAAAAGTTTAAATTATTCTCTGGCTTCTGTCCCACTCTGGTCTTTTAATGTGAGTTTAACAGCTCCATTTCTCGACTCAGTCAACAGCTGAGACAGCATTTCCTTCATAACTGAAATGACCAAGTAGGGACAACACTTGGCCATATCAGTGAATGATGAATCGTACCACACATTTCACATTTCAGTACATTAATTGGCTGAAAGTGGTGGATAAAATTACAGACAAAATAAGATGACTGATTTGTTCCGTGTGTGTGTGTGTGTGTGTGTGTGTGTGTGTGTGTGTGTGAATGCATAGGCGATGGATTGAGACAAAATGTGACGCAACTCCTCCACCAATTGCAGTTGTCCCTGACCATTTTCATATACTGTAGGCACAATTAAAGCAATGATCCAAGTATGAAAAAAAAAGGTGATACATTATATTTATTTTAAGATACTTCATCTTAAATTATTCTTTGTAATCCTCATCAATTGTAGGTAAATAAAACAAAAATGAACTTACAATCAACTTTTCTTGAGGGTATTTTGAATTATTTGTATTTGTGTAATTAGTACTGCTTTAGAAATAGGAACCCCACTAAAATGTCAGGATGAAACAATCGGATTATAAAAATACAGGTCACAGCACAAAAACATTCCTGACCTTGGAAACAATAGTTTGACCAAAAAAAAACTTAACTCAAGGTCCACTTATTAGCTTCTTCCAGGGGCTTGGAAGCACATTTCACTGTCTTCCACATCTGGTGGAGTTTGCTCAGTTGTCACAGTGATAGATCAGTTTCCATCATGTGACAACTTCATCTGCTGAGGAAAAAGCTAGTAAGTGGATCTTGTAGTTTAACAGTTAACTGTTAACAGCTTATTAGCGTTTCACTCCATTTTCCTGTCGTTTACTGTAAGAACACAGACATCTGTATGAAGGTTTAGGACCAAAGGCAGGATCTGTGGAAATTGCAGTCACATCTGAATTCAAGTTGAAATGAATCCCAGAAGAACCCATGTTCAACATCGTAAGAAGCACCACCCTAAAGTGGTAAAATAAGTTTGAGTCTGTGGATCAAATGATCACACGGAGTAGACGGAAATAAAACAAGACAGTCTTTGAAGTGCTGCCGGAGAAATCTACATCTGCCCTACTGTGCCATAAAAAGTGCATGATGCGGGGGAAATGCTGTTTTTTTTGGGGTTAATGTCATAACATAAACCTTAGAAGAGGAAGGTGATTTGTCCTTTCTCAAGTTGCCCTTTGAACAGTATTCCCAATGCTAGTTGGCAATCTTGTTTGAGACTATGGATAATAATGCAGCAGCAGCAGGAGCTGAACTGTGTTCCTCTGTGGGGTGGATCACACACTGGTGTGTGTGTGTGTGTGTGTGATGGAGGTGAATATCATATTTTGTGTGTGGAGTGAGATAAAAGAAAAAAGGCCGCTATGCAAGAGTGATTAAAGTAAGAGAAAGCCTGACATTGATGGTCCTAGAATGCAGGAGGTAAACACAGAACACAAACATATCAGTTCTAAATTACATTTTCATTTCTTTATCTACACTGTCTACATCACTTTTCTTTCACATTTTACCATCTGTCATTTTGACAGTCAGTTTGGCAAGAAGTTACTTGGACTACATTGTTGCTCCGGTGGCTTTGTGTGTCCTCTCTGCAGAGCGCTCGTAAAAGCGGGGCAGAGGGGGATAGCATCTGTTCATCAGTATGCATAGAGCTTAGCTATTTGTGCCAAACTGTACACAGAACCTGAGCTGAGACAACCTACAATAGCATCCACAAGTAGCAGCCAAACATCACAGTTTACAGTTTTATGCTGTTTTGAATTCTATTTGTCCCAATGAAAGATACTGTATATTAAAGGAACACGGCGACTTATTGGGACTTTATTTATTCACCGTATCCCCCAGTGTCTGACGGTTCCACCGGTGGCTTAGCCTAGCTAAGGTTCCAACTAGCCTACTGCTCCGAATAAGTGACAAAATAACGCCAACATGTTCCTATTTATATGTTGTGATTTGTATAGTCACAGTGTGTACAAATAACAAGGTCAAATGAGACACAGCCGTCTTCTAACCGTATACATACTGGGAACTATATTCTCAGAAAGGCGAAGCACTGCTACTTCTGCTACTTGGGCGGAGTGACAGCAGCACCTAAGAAGCCCCGAGCAGATCAGCAGTGCTTTGCCTTTCTGAGAATATAGTTCCCAGTTTATATACGGTTAGAAGATGGCTGTGTCTCATGTGACCGTGTCATTTGTACACCCTGTGACTATACAAATCACAACATATAAATAGGAACATGTTGGCGTTATTTTGTCACTTATTCGGAGCAGTAGGCTAGTTGGAACCGATTACCTTCGGGATCCGTGCTAGGCTAAGCTACCGGTGGAACCGTCAGACAGAGTTACGACACACACGGAGATGAGAAGGGTATGTATGGACTTATCTAACTCTGGGGGATACGGTGAATAAGCTAAAGTCCCAATAAGTTGGCGTGTTCCTTTAAGTGTCTTGTTTGTCTGTACAGTATATGTGGATTGCCAAAAATGTTATAATTTTTGTATGAGTCATTAGTCCGGAGAATAACCAATATGAACTTTACTGCTCATTAATTCAATGTTGTGTATGGCACACATCTTGCCACAGATTATCTTTGAAGTTTGGCTCTTCCATCTGATGCAACACAATGCAACAGGGCCGATGTGAAGCACGGACATAAGGCAACATTAGTGTCAGTGGAACTTTCGATATATGTACAGCGTATATACTAATAATATAGGGATATTAATAAATCAGTCTGGAATTGGGGCGTAACAATACACACATCCGGCCTACTCAGCCTACACGAGGCACATCCTCTACTGGGTGAGCCAGAGGTTGCCACAGGTTGGATTGGTTTAATCCAAATAAGGTTTAAAATATATTTATCTTTATCATACCTTCACGTAACCGCAGAGGTTTCTTGTCCGGAAAACTTAAACAGAAGGTAGTTTTATGTTTGAACTAGAAGGGAGAGAGCGCAGACCTCAGCCAAAGCATGCCGTATTTCACAATGTTAATGCAGTGGGAAATTTCCAAGTCAGGAACTCATTTTTCAGATTTTTCTTACTCAACATGAATGCAGCACAAATGCCATATCTCACAATGTTAACGGTAGTGAACATTTTTATTTTGTACCCGCCCCCGTGATTTGGATCCTCTCCAAAATGTAACAGGTTCTTCCTTGGCCCGTGCTACACCCTCTTACTAAGTTTCATGGAAATCAGGCCAGTAGTATTTCCGTAATCCTGCTGACAAACAGACCAACCAAGCCGAAAACATAACCTCCTTGGGGAAAGTCGTTTACTTTTCATTGTTAGCATGAAAGTCCTGTGTAAGAATAAAACATTGCTAATGCTAATGTTCTACCTGTTCAGCCAAAAAGCACCACGTCTTTCCAACCTCTTCTGGCATTTCTCTTCTTCCTCAACCTGCACCTCAACAGTGTCTCTCCTTGTATGTCTTTTAAACAGCTCTATTATTTCACATCCCGTTCTATTATCCCCCCCCCCCGCTCTCCCGCGCCTCCTCTCGTCCTCATATTTTCTCCCGGTCCTCTCGTTCTTCCGCTTCTCTTTATTTCCTTCATATCTGTAATTAATCCTAGCTCACCCCCGCTCTCATTTCCAACCAGCCTGTAATATCGCCATCATTGTTTGCTGCTCCCACCACTTTTTTTTAAAGGGATATACAGAGTGTGTGTGTGTGCGTGTGTGTGTGTGTGTGTGTGTGTGTGTGTGTGAATGAGAGAGAGAGAGCGAGAGCCTTATTGTTCATATCTACTGGTGTCTCCCATTGTTTATGTTGATAGAGGCACATGATTGCATGCATGCTATTAAAGTGTTTGTGTGTGAGCATGTGTGTGTGCGCGCGTGTGTGTGTGTGTGTGTGTCTCTGCATGTTTGGATGCAAGAATGCGTGTGCATCCCTGTCATTTCACACCTGGTTGTCAGGAGTGGTTACTCAGTATCGGTGGCAGCCAGCTGATAATTAAAGCAAAGCCGAGCACAGAACGACAGACAGAAGAGAGGGATGAGCAACGAGAGGAAACAAGGGAGCCATGAAGCAAAAGAGACACGCGGCCTTCTGAGACAGAGAGAAAGAGACTGAGTGCGTGTGCATGTTTGGGTCTAAATGCCTGTGGTTTTAAATGTATTTAATGTTTTTTATTGGAACTATATGAAAACAAACGTTACTGAGTAAATACGAAAACAAAAGTCATTAAGCAAAATGAAAAAAAAGAATCGTAATGAAAATGGGAAGACGTAGGAGAATTTATCATTAGATATTACAAATGTGTATAGATATTTAAAGCGCTATTACTAACGTATAACTGTTAACTAAACAAACAGCATTTTTTTAGGGATGTTTGTGTGTGGGTGTGCGTCTGCGTGTGCGTGCATGCAATAATACGTACACACATATCGCTCTCTTTCTCTCGGGCTCTCTCTCTGCCTTTGAAACCAAACCAAATCCACCCACCTCTACTGACACAGTTATTGTTATTTTTTGCTTCTGCTTCTGAACCATCTGGAAAGCTGTTGCATCACTTGACCTGCACACCACCGACAACCTCCCCATCTCTAATTCAAGTTCTAGGAATTCCATTTCTTCCATTCTTGTTGCAGTGTGGGATCGATTTGAGGCTTTACATGCACTTTGGTCTGTTCTGGGTCGTTTTCGGCCATTGTTCCTTTCCAATAATAATAAGATTATTCGGTAACACTTTACTTAGGGTGGTAAGGTATCTACATAAGAGTGACATGACACTGTCATGAACACATGACACTGTCATGGACACAGTCATGACATATCATCCTAACCCTAACCCTAACCCTAACTTGTCATGCCAAAAATCGAATGACACTTACTAAAAGAAGCGTTATGTCATAAACATTTATGACTTGGTTATAATGTTTATGACACGTTGATGACAGTGTCATGTCACTCTTATGTAGATACCTTCAAGTAAAGTGTAACGGATTATTCTTACTGCATTAATGGCTGAGATCTGGGAGTGTGTGGTGACACTGAGCAAGGAACACAAGTAGTCAAATGATTATGCAGGTTTTAATGAAGCCTCCATGACAGCCAAAAGGATTTAGAAGTGAAGAGGCAAAGCTGTTGGCTTGTTTACAACCTGTCTGATAGACCGACTGCTCATTTTGTTTTGCGCTGTCGGACTTCATTAGAGCGAGATTTTTGCCGTGCTCTCAGATCTCAGCAAACACCTTTGAAGTACAATGTTATCATAACCAACAGGCCACTGACTATGAAAATAAATCCCAAGTTATGATAAACTGGAATTGTCTTTTAAAGTAATGGAATTACCGCTGGGTTTTCCCAACTACCACATTTCTTTAACGTCACGCCAACAAGAATCCCAATTTCCTTGCTTACTGGTTTGGACAGCACACAAGTGCATGTGCATGACAAAGACTTCAGACATATGGCATACATTAATAGTGTTAGCAGTGGGATGAAGGAAAACATTCAGTCAACATAAGCCAGCCTGTTGCCAAAATATTGGAGGAGTAATGTGATTACCGAGGAGCTGCATGTAAACGCGGGTTTTACTGTAAACGGGTTACAGCAGAGGTTGTACTTATTCGGCGGGTTTTTTTTGAGTCCATGTTAATATGGTCAATGGTATTGTGAGGACACAACTTTGAGATGCTTTGGAACGCTTGTCCAACAAAATGTGTGTCCATCACTGTGATGTCTTTTAGGTTTGAGCTTCTTCAGGTGGCACTTCATTTTTTTTGTCTATGGTGATTTTTGTTGCTCAGTGACAGAGCTTGTTTTCTTTTTTGTGTGTGTGCTGTGCTCAGAACAAGAATTAAAAGCATTTACACATTGGTTGAATCGAAACTTTCTTAAGTTGGTCTGAGACAACTAATGGCAGGACAGAAATGTTTTTTTTCATGAGAAAATGAAGTGGATTATTACTTGCGTTTCCCTGCAGTTTATTCTCCTCATCCATTCCTTTCATTCTTTTCCTGCTTCTACCATCTCCCCCTCCCACTAATCACGTACTGCACAGTTCCACTCATCCTCCCGTCTTCTCTCTCCTCTCTGCATTGACTTTTTGCCCTCTGCTTCCCTGCCTCTGTGATAACGCACGTCAGTCAGCGATTTTAGATCTGTCCCTTCTCACTTCTTAGTGGTTAAATAGATTGAGCACGCAGGCAGACAGAGTGATACTCTGGCTCACGATTCACAGCCTAAAACAGAATGACAGAACTGAGTTTTTTAAGCTGAGAAATGTGGCATCTACTGTTTGAGATATGTGACTTACATTGCACTTTTTGTGGTGACCATGAGAAACTGTGTGCAAAACCTTAAAGGGGAACCTCGCCCATTTTAAAAAAATGTATACATGCTATTTCTACGGTCTAAGACACTCCGAAAATATTAATAAACATAAACGACTCTCTCCCAAATCCAAAAAGTGCTGAAACTCAAATTTGAACTGCTCCATGAACAATAAAGTGGGAAAGATGTTCTAGATGGCGCTGAGAGCACCCAGGGGAATGTTGTAGTTGAGTATAGACCAAATCACAATGTTTGTAGCACACGGGGAAGAGGACCAACTGGATATACCCTCATCTCATTCATCTAAAACGCTAACGTTATGTTGGAGAGCTAAGTTACCGGTTGGGTCACAGACTAAAGAAAATGACACCACCCAAACTGGCAGTCAGTCCGACCGGTGGTGAGATGTTGCTGTCCGCAACGCTAGATTTGGTTAATCTCAGTCGCTAGGAAAGCAACACAGTACAGAAAATAAAGGTAGGTCAGACGGACCACCGTGTTTAACTATATATCTTAAGCCCTATTCACATCTGAGTTTCGTGTGGCGCACTCTCTGCTCCTCACCACGGGGCTTCTCATGTGCTGCTAGCAAATCACTCCTCCCAAGTAGCAGAAGTAGCAGTGCTTCGCCTTTCTGAGAATATAGTTCCCAGTATGTATACGGTTAGAAGACGGCTGTGTCTCATGTGACCATGTTGTTTGTGACTACAAATCACAGCATGTAAATAGGACTGAGGACAAAGATTAGTGGAGTATAATCAATTACTTGAATTGCTCAAGTAATTGATTATGTGAGGACTTCCTGCTTGTTTTTCTTTTTCATATTAGTAAAATGATTATCATTGCGATTATTTGAGTAAAGCCTCAGTGAAAATAATCGTGAGTAGCAGCAGAAAAGGGGACTACTGTCAAAGTTGACTTTTCTGGGAGCCTGGTAGAGCGTGAGCCCCATGTACAAAGGCTCAGTCCTTGTCGCAGGGGCCGCAGATTCGACTCCGACCTGCAGCCCTTTGCTGCATGTCATTCCCCCCCCCCCCCCCCCTTTCACAACTTCAGCTGTCCTATATAATAAAGGCCTAAAATGCCCCAAAAAGTAATCTTTGTAAAGTTGACTTTTCTTTCTCAAATCAATTCAATTTCAATTCAATTTTATTTACAGTATCAAATCATAGAAAGAGTTCTCTCAAGACACTTTACAGATAGAGTAGGTCTAGACCACACTCTACAATTAACAAAGACCCAATAATTCTAGTAATTCCCCCATGAGCAAGCATTTAAAAAGCATGTGACGGTGAGGAAAAACTTCCTTTTAGGCAGAAACCTCGGACAGACCCAGGCCCTTGGTGGGCGGCCATCTGCCGCTGCTGGTTGGGACACAGAGACACAGATATAGAGAAATATGATAGCAAAGTAGCAAAATGTAATTAACTAGTGTTATCTGGTGACTTTTTGCAACATTTTCAACAACATATCTGCTTTCCTAAGTATTTACTTTGCACCTCTGGAGTTCATAGAGCTAGTTTAATGTATTTATGGCAAAATTGAAAGCTGAAAAATGTATTCAATTGCTCAACAAAATCAGTATAATAAGACAAGTAAAATGAGTATCAACTACAATCACAAGTACACCAGTGATTTAATATTTCAGTTCCATAAAGTTGGGGGACCTGCAATAGACATACCATATTAAAAAATGCGTGGGCAAAATCAGTTAAGCAGAGGCCAGAGGGACTTACGCTGCTTGTATGGGTTGAACTCCAACAACACTAGATTCTACACTACCACTGGTGCACATGCTAAATGTATGGAATATCCCTTTAAGTTCTGTAAACCTTCTGAGGAGGCTTGGAGTGGCTGTAGCCAAAAGAGGAGCTGTATAAAAGCACAGTATAAAATCACATCAGAAGGGAAAATAATGAAGAACAGAAATTGGACCGGCTGTAGGTTGCTGATGACCACAAAACGTTCAGCTCTCGCCAACTTTTCTTGGCTGACACATGCTGTCTCAGGCCCATGGTTGTTCAGTGATAAAGTAAATAAATGGACTTGAGGGAATTTGTTGAGTCTAAACAAATGTTATAAACAAATGGTTCGAGTTTTGTAGTAAAGTGATTTGAAGCCTTGAAGGAGCCAACATTTGGGAGGTGAAGATTTGACTCTATAATTTACAAAGACCCAACAATTCCAACAATTCCTCCAAGAGCAAGCATTGAAAAAGCATCACTCCCAACATTTGGGAGGCGAAGATTTGGCATGTCAAAGTAAAAAAAAAAAAAAAAAAGATATCCAGGTTTGACGAGTAGTACACCAGGGGGAGAAACAGAAAACTGTGGAAACCACACGTGTGCAATTTGTCTTACTTTAGCTCCCTCATCAGCTAAATTGTCGTCCTGTTGGAGTACAATGACAGCGTTGTGGTATAGTTAAGCAAATATCAGACTCCTTAAGAGCAGAGTCGCTTAAAAAAATCTGCCAACAGTCACTGTGGTCCCAAGGTGCACTGGCTACGGGGCAGTTGGAGAGCAAAGACATAAGAGAGAGTTGGCTCAGTGTTCAGAGTGAGCGAGGGAGACTGATTTGGATGAATGGTAGCACAGAGCAAAAAGAAGAGGAGGGGGACGGGAACAAGCGGGGATGCCACACTCCAGATGGAGGAGGTTGACCCTCTTTACCTCTTTGACTAAGCTCCATCATACACACACACACACACACACACACACACACACACACACACACACACACACACACACAGTACAGCAGTAAGGACATATTCAACTGCTTGCTTTTGTGCCTTGGTTTCACTCACATACACATGCCCTAATGAATACAGACACACACCCAGGCCCACACATCAGTTAAAACACCCGTGCATGCTTGAGTGAGGGCAGAATGTAATTCCACTGCCTGCTTCACGCCTCTGCTGTCTAAAGTCCAATTTGTGGTCCTGTGTTAAATCGACGCCGTGGGTACGTACTGTACGTAGGTACGTCCTGTACGTAGGTACGTACTGTACGTAGGTACGTGGAGATACGGACCCTACGCCAGACGCTACGCCGTAGCCTGACGTGCACCTCTCAAAAATGTAACTACCGTATTTTCCGGACTATATTTTTTCATACTTTGGCTGGTCCTGCGACTTATAGTCAGGTGCGACTTATATATCAAAATATATATAATTAATGTTTTTAAATGTTATTTCATGCTGAAAACATTACCGTCTACAGCCGCGAGAGGCGCTCTAGGCTTGTGACTACTACATGCTGCTCCTAAAGACAACTGAGAAAGAAAATAAACTGCAGGCGACTGCAGGTAGTAAAATACGCAGCCGAAAACGGTAAGGCTGCGGCGAAAGCTCTGTGTAGAGCCCCCGCAGAAGCATAAATCCTGCTTAACGTGACTTCAACTGCTGACAATCAAATCAAACCCTGCTTCTAGAAAATGTATCTTCGCCAAACTCACATCAGCTTCTTCTCTTGTTCCTCTCTGTAATCTGGCCAGGCACTGATCTTATTTTTCCCCCAGAGTGCAGTAATAGCAAATTATATAAAATAATCAGGATTTCCCAGCAAAGGACTATAGTTGAAAATTAGTCGGCTGGCTAACACTGGCACATTTACAGAAAGGTTGATTAATGTGCATTGTTCTTAATAAAATAAATGTAAATCTTAATGCTAAAATGTCTCCATTTCACTTTTAATCTCCTCTCTTCTTTTCTGATTTATTTATTTGTTGCACTTTGTGTCTGAAGATTTACATCAATAATAAACTGTGTCAGTGTAGCAGTAAAGACTTATTATATATCATTTAATTTTTTCGTGAAGCAAAATATTGTTGTTAGCACACCCACAGGGTAATCAATGGCTCCTGCGTAGTTCCACTCCCACACAGACTGTTGCATCAAGCTCTAGCAGAGGCGTTATGGTCAGATATGATCCAATATCTTCCAGTGCAGGGACTCGCCTGCTGATAGCTCATCAGTGACATCATATCGGTCAAAGGGTGAAACGCTTCTCGCCGTCATTGAAAAATATATACACTGAACAAAATTATAAACGCGACCCTTTTGTTTTTGCCCCAATCTTTCATGAGCTGAACTCAAAGATCTAAGACTTTTTCTATACACAAAAGGCCTATTTCTCTCAACTATTGTTCACAAATTTGTCTAAAGTTTGCACAGGTGTGCCTTAGGCTGGCCACAATAAAAGGCCACTCTAAAATGTGCAGTTTAATGCTGCGTCTCATTTCTCTGTCATTTCACGTGAGAGTAAAGGCTATCCCAATTCTCATTCCGATCGAGGGTTAGGGCTAAGGGGAAGGGCTAGATACCCCTTAGTTTTAAGCAAAGTCACGAGCTTACCTGAAAGTAATGTAATGTAAGTATTTTCGGCTTAAAGAAGTGATTTAAAAATTACGAAAGTCTTGTTTTGTGCTCTACACAGTCCTGAAACGTTTTAAAAAATCGCTAGTTTGCTACGCTAACGCTAACGCCAACGCAATCGCTAACGTTACATTGCTTATTTTATACCAGTCAGTATCTGGTGTTATGGTTAGGGTTAGAGTTCGCCTCTCTCTCTCTCTCTCTCTCTCTCTCTCTCTCTCTGCCTCTCTCTCTCTCTCTCTCTCTCTTCCTCTTTCTGCCTCTCTCTCTCCTCTTTCTGCCTCTCTCTCTCTCTTTCTGCTCTCTCTCTCTCTCTCTCTCTGCCTCTCTCTCTCTGCCTCTCTCTCTCTCTCTCTCTCTCTGACTGCAGTTTGTCGTTGTAACCGACTTGAGCGGGCAAATGTTCACATTCGATGGCGTCTGGCACTTTGGAGAGGTGTTCTCTTCACAGATGAACCCTAACCCTAACCCTAAACCTAAACCTAACACCAGATATTGACTAGTTTCTTTTGCTGCTTGCATATTATTTCATTAAGGACAGTTACACAGTGGTTAAAACATAGCAGTGGAAGTAAACTTTACAAGTTTGGGTCTAGACAACAACAGAGGATTATTGTAATTCACTCAAAACAAGAACTAATCATGCAAACCTTCCATTGAAGTAAAACAAAAGTTATACATTTGTAGTTGTGAGTGCTTTTTCAGAAGCAGTGAACTCTTTCTGGAGTTCAGGAATATGTATATGTACTGTGTATGTGGTTCATAATTCTTTTATTAAGGATAAATTAAACAGAATATGGTTCAGATGTGTGGTTGTGCATTAATGTAACCGAATCTCTGACCCTTTAAAGGAGAATTCCGGTAGATTTCAACACTTGGCTCTGTTGTTTGGATTTGTTTTGGAATTGGAATTTCCAATTGGAATTGGAATTTGGAGTGCTGTCAGTAGCGAGAAAAACGAAAACAATCAGTGTTGCCTACACTGTGTTAACCTCCTGCTACAGTTTGCACCCAGGAGGCTGAAACAGGGCAGGTTTTAAATGTGCTTTTAGCCTCTAAACATGTTCAAAATGTCATTACAAGTGCCTACCCATGTAAAGTGATTCCTTCCGAGTGAACACAGTGAATCTGACTGCAGTAGATGTGAAAGAAATGCATACAAGTTGTGCTAATTCAGCTCTGTTTAGACTGTTTTGGCAGGAAAGTTTTTCAGGATGCGTCTATTTTTGTTTATTTTCATCAACCAATTACAGAGGTTCAAATGCAGTGTTCAACCAACAGCCTCTGCATGAATGAACATGCAGAGGCCTGCTTCTCGTACAACAACTGCTTGTCGTTTTGAGATATTCCATGCAGCCAAACAAACGCTCACTGACATGACCCCTCATAAAAGCCTGAACTTAATGACTTGTGGGTGTGTGAATATAACCGTATCATTCATAACAAGTACAGAATATTTGATCGCATCATGTGTAAATAATTGTCTGTGTTAAGACGTGAGTGACTCATCTCTCACTTCTCAAATGTCTCCAGAATGTCAAGATGTGAAGTATTTTCTAGCGAAAGCCTTCACCTTGTTACAATTGTCAGTTGATTAACCTGCTGTGCGGCTAACGCTCACTTATCAGAACAACGGGGGCATCTCAGCGCCGTCAATGAGCATTTATTGGCGTTGAAACCTTTGATTGTTTCATGACAAAACGAAAAGTGACGGCTTGGGCAAATGCTTTTGAGCAGAATGCGTCTTCAGTGCGTGCACATATTTCTTTTTGTTGTCTTGTTTTGGTCTTGATTGTTGGTTTCTTTTTTTTTTGTTTCTTGCTCTGTGTAATCTCCATCTGTTCATACCCTTCATATCTACCTCCTCTCTTCTCGCTGTCATCCCCTGGCAAATTCAACAGCACTTTATTGGCAGTACTTTCTTAAATAACTATGAACAGGGTGCCAGGGTGTTTTTTTTATGTATTACAATGCTTATCAGCGAAAATCAGCAGAGATATAATTCAGCTTATCATTTTGGAGGAACAAACAAGAGGTGATTGGCTGAATAAAGTTATTTCTTTTTTTATTGACGGTATAAACAAGTACAACAAAAATTACTTTGTCCTGTGTATCTGTAGTCATGTTACTAATATTTGTCATCTAAATCAACTCAAAAATTGTTGCTATTTTTCCAGTTTTCTATCCAATTGTTGAGTTAGAATAACAAAGTTGGCTCTTTTCAGAATGCACTTAGCAGATTTCATGGTAGTCTTATTTTTATATTACACAATGAAATTATTAATTAGAAATCTTGTGTCCACAGAAAATGCTTATTTCTTTTTTATTTTTTGCTATACTGGAGAATCTCCAGTAAAACTACAGTAGAGCATGCAGCGGAGTGGCATTCAATTATATTTTGACCTGAAAGTGGCACCACACAAAAGGTAAAAGGGTCACAAAAATCATTAGGAATTATCCTCTAGAGATGAACTAGCACAAAGCTACTGTAAATCTAAATCTTTTTTTTATTTTTTTTATTGAAGTTAGGAAAAATGGATAGGCATGCTTAAGGAAACTGGAACATATGTGCAACTGCAGGCGGGGAAAGAGAGGGAGAGAGATATTGGAGCTATTACTCTTCAAGTGAATGGTTGTTATGGAAGAAGGGCATCTGAAGTGTGAGAGAAAATCAAGTTCCCTTCAACTTCCCATCCAGTTCCCCTTGAGACAAAGAGAAAAGACAGAGCCACAGATGTGGACGAGGAGTGTGCACACCTGTGTTCTGGCTACTGAAAACAGAAATCAAACTGACAACAATGGCTCACTACTCCGACTTAATGTCAATCTTTATAGCAGCTATAATTCATTTTCAGAATACATTGTATAAGCAATGGAGTCGCTCATAGTCATGAAACTATGGTGAATTATCGCCGGAAGAGGCAGCGCCCCTTGGCTTTACGGAGCTCATTGTTTAGCTGCTTGGTCTGCAACTTTACCGTTTTGGCTCACTCTCACCGCTCTCTCAGTGTTGTTGTTGGTCTGGAGTGCAGTCTTGTCACAAAATCGAACAAATTAAAGTTTGCCTTTCTATTAATTGTAACCAGAGTCTTTGCCAAGCCCTATATTAACCATACTGTATTGTCCTGGGCACATACAGTATTGTAGACATTGGCATTGAATGTTTTTTGTTTTTTATGTGTTCTAAAACTGCGACACAGATTGATGATACAAATGTATATCATGATGTTACCATGCACCAGGCTTTCATCACACAATATGACATACTTGATGCATGATATGCATGATATTGTACAGTCTGCGACCAAGATTGGATTTGACCCCTTTTGTACATGCAATAAACCTGCGAGATTGCACAATCCACAGTGCATATTGGCCTTAAATTTAAAAAAAGGAAAAAAAAAATCCAAAGCATTTTGCGGAGCACCAATTTGTATTTTCTTCTTCTTTTTTGTCACGTCTCAATAATCATCTTGTGGGCCTAGCAACCCCTTGTGGGTCCGCCATGGTAAAGCTCTATAAACTGAATTAGACACATTGTTCAGCTTGCTTTGGCGCATTAAAAAAGAGAGAGAAAGAGGGACTATAATGTGCAAATCACAGGGAGACGGTCATTGAAAGCAGATGAAAAGAGGCAAAACACTGATAGAAGATAAATGCATCAAAATAAAAAACAGAAAAGACACCGAGTGAAATGAAAGGCTGGAAAACAAAAAAAAGCAGATTTGAGGAGCCATTGTACTGAAGCTTCAGAGAGTAATAAAGGTGAACAAGAACAGAGGAAATGGAAAGCAGATATAGGGGTAGTGATTAGTAGGGCTTATAAAGACAGCAGGTGAATGTGTCACGCTCTTTAATAATGGAAAACCCAAACACGCATTTGTACAACATCACAGATTTGTTCTTTTATGTAATTCCTCTTTGTAACTCTTAGCATGTTCCTTTCTCAATCTGTTTTCAAGCTGAGTGAGGGTCGTGCTACATTGTTGCCAGAATTGTTTATTCAAAAGTTGAGTAAATGCAGACTAAACTGCATTTAGAGCACAGGTCTGCACTCACCGGTTTTTAAAGACCACACCTGTCTGCTCCCACTTTCTTTTTTTGTACCTCAACTGCCTGTTTTCACAATCCATTTATCCCGAGCCTGCAAGCCAGCCTTCTGATTAAAATGCTCCGTAAAAGAGTCCCATAAGTGCTGTTTCAGTGTGAAGAAATTCACTGGCAATTAATGTTTCAACATTGCAATTTGGTGCTTGTGTGGCATAATACGGCACACGTTCCGAAAGCTTACCAGCCAGCACTGTGACTGCACAGAATAATGTTATTATTAGAACACAGCCTTCTGCTGCAGTGTTAAGTCCTGTGAATCAGACAAACATAGACTTGTTGTAGTGAAACCCACCGAACGCTAAGCAGGGATTCAGACTGAAAACGGCGCAGGGGGCTGCATTGGTGGGGAGGTGTTGTTTAAGAGAGGATGAAATATGATCCACAAAGTTCGTACAGTTCAGAAGTAACAGATTCATGTGTTTTAAAGGTTATTAAACAGCAAAACACCGCACAGCTGTTTACAATACCAACAGACAGGATTTTACAACTTTGGAAAGTTATCACTGCAGCAACTTTCTTATCTACCAGGTATATTGATGCATTTATTTGATTGACAACACAGCACCTTACTGGAAGTGCCAGGTTACATGTTTTGCCTGGGGATCCTTGGTTGTTCTGCCAGGACCACCTGTGTTGGACTGGCTCCATTCAAATTAATAAGATGGCTGTCTTTTTTCACGCAGGGCTACTGTCAGTCTGAAGCAGTGTCAAACCCAACTGGACTGCTACTATGGAACTGAATTTGATGAAACGAATCAAAACGAAAGGATCAATGATAGCTATAACAATTAGACCATCGCACCATTGAACCCTCACTGCTTCTGACCTCTGACCCCTCTTGTGAAATACTGCATAGCTGGAAGCTAAGACACAGTCCTACCTTCAGTAAAATGTGAAAAGCCCCTTTGGAATTTCCACTCCGTAATATAGATAGACATTTTGTAATTGTTCACATGTCGTGTTACCTTAACCGTCTTTTCCAGCCACATTGTCGCACAGCTTGAGCAGAAGCATCCCGGCTTAATGATAATTTGTGGTGATAGATGCTGGAACATCACATATTTCACTGTGAGCAGATGGAAGGAAACACAACACACCCTGCTTGGTGGCAAATGGATGATGCAATTGCCTCGCATTTTCTGCTCAAAGTGAAGAAAAGCATTTGAATATGCCGGTTGGTGTTAGACGGATCACTCAGAGCCTAGTACATGCATTCATTTTTTGTTTTCCGTGCAGCGATTGGTGGAATTTGGGGAAGAACTCTTAACAGGGCTAACACGTACACCTTGGACACAGCTTCAAGTGCCCATATTATGAAAAAAACACTTTTTCTGGGATTTGGGCTGTTATTTTGTGTCTGTGGTGCTTCCACACGCATAAAAACTTGGAAAAAAAAACATCCATGCTGTTTTGAATGAGATACGGGTTTCTGAATGTGTACTGCCTTCAGTCTCCGGGTGAGCTGTTCAAAATCGGCAGGGCTTTTTACGTCACTAGCCGAAACAAGGTGGCTTTTCTGCAGGTATTCCACGCAAAGTTGGAAGTGCGCCCTCATTTAGAAGAAGTCTCCCGGCTAATCCTGCCTTGTACTACTGAAGTTGTAGAAACAAACAGCTAGCTAGATGATGTGATCTTACCTTGCATGTGCGAATGCCAACAAAGATGTTACAGCAGTGAGAGGTCTCAGTCTGTAGCTAAAACAGAGACCTGAACACAGGGTGAAAAGAGGAGCTGCAGCAATGTGCAGTACAACAAAAAATGTGGTGCTTTTTGAAAATGAAACCATGTAAACCTATTCTGCTACAACCTCAAAATACAATTATGAACCTGAAAATGAGCTTAATATGGGCACTTTAAAGGACAATTCCGGCGCAAAACAAAC
Organism: Sander vitreus; assembly: GCF_031162955.1. NCBI lineage: Eukaryota > Metazoa > Chordata > Actinopteri > Perciformes > Percidae > Sander > Sander vitreus. The sequence goes on along the minus strand of NC_135856.1, from coordinate 6,640,135 downwards.
CTAGGGGGTTATTAACAGATGTGTACCCACTCTGTCCCTCTCTGGGACATGTTTTCATGCTAATCGAATGTGTTTTTAGCTTGAAAGACGCTAGCGCGGACCGCTGATTAGCTTACAACGCTAGTATTCAGGGCACAGGGAAAGGAAAAACAAATCGCTATTTATACCACTAAAAAGGCTCAAAATATCACTACACTTCAATGGTAGCATAATGAGGGTCCCTAAATATTAACCGAAGCATTTTTACTTTCCCTGTGCCCAAAAAACACAGCCAAAAGCTACAACACAAACACAAAAGCTACAACACAAACGCAAAAGCTACAACACAAACACAAAAGCTACAACACAAACGCAAAAGCTACAACACAAACACAAAAGCTACAAGACAAAAGCTACAACACAAACGCAAATGCTACAACACAAACGCTAATGCTACAACACAAAAGCTACAAGACAAACGCAAAAGCTACAACACAAACGCAAAAGCTACAACACAAAAGCTACAACACAAACGCAAATGCTACAACACAAACGCTAATGCTACAACACAAACGCAAACGCTACAACACAAACGCAAAAGCTACAAGACAAACGCAAATGCTACAACACAAACGCAAATGCTACAACACAAACACAAATGCTACAACACAAACGTAAAAGCTTCAACACAAACGCAAAAGTTACAAGACAAACACAAAAGCTACAACACAAACGCAAATGCTACAACACAAACGCAAATGCTACAACACAAACGCAAAAGCTACAACACAAATACATGAGCGACAACGGAAGTGAGTATGTTGTTGACAAAGCTGGAGGAGGAAAGTTCTTGTATGTTCGAGAAGTAAGTGAAACATGGTTCCTGGCTAATTATGCTTACTGTCACTACGTGATTGTCACAAATCAGCAATGTTGTTCAATATCTTTTTTGTTTTCATATGTACGTACCATTTAGGCTACGAAGCTACAGCTATAACATTATCTAAATGGCACCCAGCGTCTTTTAACATGCATAGTTTGTCACGTTTAGTGAAGCTGTTTAAATCCCACAAATATTATATCCCACTGTTACGTGCTTGTAACTTGTTAACCGTATCTATCTGGTTATTGATCATCTCCCAGCGGCATATTCCCTCGATACGGTTGGTTTTTGTCTGCGTAAAAAAACTAACCGAACCAAGGGGAAAATGCAACAAGTTTACTAACTCATACGGTACAGAGAAAACATATTATAGGTTTGAACATGCCCTTAGAGATAACCTGGCTCACCGGAGTTTGATTGGAAAGGGACCAAGTCACCTTAAATGTTCCACCTTAAATGGTCTTGGTCTGTCTCTTTGGTCCAGAGATGGCCTTTACACCAGCCCAAACGAACCAAACAGACATTACACCAGAAGTTTGTTTGAAACACACCAAAGAGATTTGGTATCAAATATGTTAAATAAAATGGTTTTGTTTGAATGTTTATCGAAACCCTTACCTTTTCTCTTCCTGCAAAAACATTGAAATGTTTAGCTCATCTTGCACTCGGGGATGTATACTTAAATGTATCCAATTACATGTGATTTGGAGTGATGCATCAGCTATAGTCACCTCACATAAAACAACGCAACGCTCTTTTAGCCATATGTATTTATTTTTCTCTTAACCCACCTCCTGATCTAGCAACACGGGTAAGGATGGATTGGTGGAGACGAGCAGTCCTCTATAGCAGGTTGCTTTAAGCCTCGAGTCCCTGTGGTTCTCCAGACACTCCATGCTTGTTCTCACAGCCGCTTTTTTAGCAAAGAAATCAAATCTGTCTTGGAATATGTCTCCCGTCCGCATATTATATTTCTCTCTGAAAATACGTTATTACAGAAGCTAAAGATGCTCTCCTTGACGTTTGGTCGAGACATTAACATTATTTCTTACACAATCTGAACAGCAGCTTAAACACAATTAAACACAAAGTATTTATGGTACAATGAAGCTGATATTAATAATTGCATCATGACCAGCAAATGTTTGGCTGTATACTATGCTTTCATGCATTTAAACATACTGAACTGTAAGTGGTGGTTGAAAAAATCTTTCCCTTTTTTGACCCTCCCTCCGTCATGGTTCTCTCTCTCTCTCTCTCTCTCTCTCTCTCTCTCTCTCTCTCTCTCTCTCTCTCTCTCTCTCTCCCTCCCTCCCTCCTCTTTACCTCAGTGCTCTGCAAACTGTCAACTCCCAGGGAGTGGGTGTGCGACATACTTACATAAAACCAGCATGTTACACAATTCCAATGCTCTGTGCTCATACATGTGTGTGAGTGTGTGTTTGTGTGTTGGCTGCATGTGGGCTGTGGGGCTAAATGTCTTGACAGAGCCTAATATAAAGGGATACAGCCGATTATAGCACTGCATGCAAGTGTGTGGGTTTGCAGCTCTGCGTTTGTGCATGTGTGTGTGTGTGTGTGTGTGTGTGTGTGTGTGTGTGTGTGTGTTTACAATACATTCAAGGCTGTGAAATCCTCTGCGGCAATTCAGTGTGTATTTATCTGCACTGCTCTTTTTACTTTACTCCTAAGCACTGTGTCGCCTATTTAACTGTGTATAGAGCATGTGTCCTAATCCTCCTGTCAAACGGGGTGTCTTTTTTTCCAATAAACACTGTTAGTACAGAACTGCACAGATTCCCTCTGAGCTGACTAACACACTATCTAAACTGGATTGGTGAGCTACAGCTGCACGGCAATCACTCATCCTGCCCATTCAGGTGTAGGTGTGAGAGAGAGAGCACAGAGATGTTCAGGATGAATGGGGTGGTGCTTCAGTCTGCCATCTTCTGTAATGATGTACTAGTTTCCTGTCTGACTGACTGACTTCTTCCTCACTTATTGACCTCCCAATCACCTGGCTTCCTTCTTTCATGCATCTTGTTGTTTGGTTCTTGCCCCGTTGCTTCCTTTCTCTCCCTATTCGCTCACCTGTCTGATACCTGTCTGACTTTCTGGCCTCCTTACTTCCTTCCTTGCTTCCTTGCTTCCTAACGAAGGTTTAACTTCGCTGGCTGATTTTCCTTTTACTCCCACCAATTTGACCTCCCGGTCTTGATTCTGCTGTCTGTCTTGCATTCTTTACCTCCCCTCCTTTCCTATTTTCTTCTAGTGTATATTCACTAGTGGTGTAACGGACCACAGTTGATCCATTTGGACCACGGACTCAAGATTCGGAAAGCATTTGAACCGCGGATTAATTGCAAAGTTTATCCATAATAATGGTGTGAAATAAATGTTTACTGTCACTGTTACTTAAAGTAGGCTGATCAATCTCTATGGAGGGTTGCCGTGAAAAGATACAGGCAACATCATTTTCTGTTCATGTTTTATTTTCGGAGCATGTTACAAAGCAGTTGAGAGGGACTGTCATGGCTACTGGAGGAGCGGAAGAACTCGAAAAAAGCCGTGACGCTAGCTACAGCTACGTCGTATCAACGGCAGTTGGTAGTTATGTTACCTGAGAATAGGGGGCTTTGAGCCGGGTACAGATGCCAGCTACAGAGCACGGTCGTATCAGCGGCATTTGGTAGTTGAGTTACCCGAGAATAGGGGGCTTTGAGTTGGGTACAGGGCACCGCGAGCTGCCGGTTGTTTTGGTGGACATTAGGTTAAGTTTAAGCGACAACAAGTTAGTGTTATGAGGTGACGATAGTTAAGTTTAGGCACCAAAACGGCTAGTTAGGTTTAGGAAAAAGATTGTGGTTTGGATTAAAACACTTCCCAAGGAACATGCATTTCTGGAGTGACATATATGCTTGTTAGTGGGTTTCAACACACGTTGAAAAGGACATGCAATCAAATGCACATGCATGTCAATTGTGGTGTTCTGCTTCCTCCACTCTGCCGATCCAATTTTTCCTATGACCGTATCCCTGTCACCCTAAGCTTCCTTTCCGTCCTTGCCGCTCATGTGGCCACCTATCTGAATTCCATGCTTCCTCCCTCCTTCTATTCCCTCTCTCTTTCTCTTTAGTCCAGTGATGTAGTATGGTGACCCTCTGTGTCGGAGTATGTTGAAGGATTAGTCACTGCAGAGAATCTCACCTACAGACCAGTTGTGTCAATACATCATTTTCTGTCTGCACAAGCTTAGCTCTGTGTGTGTGTGTGTGTGTGTGTGTGTGTGTGTGTGTGTGTGTGTGTGTGTGTGTGTGTGTGTGTGTGTGTGTGTGTGTGTGTGTGCGTGCGCGTGTGCACTGTTCTCGTCGGTTCCTCTCTTTATGATTCACCTTGGGACACCTCTTTATCTCTTTGCTGTTGTTTAAGCCTACCCCCTTGCCCTCTTCTTCCTCACTTCTTTTTTTTTTCTCTCAGCCGACTTGTCATCTCTACTCTCTCAGGAGTGATGTTGTCATCCTTTCCTTTCCCTCTGCTGGCTGGCGCTGCTTCTATCTGCACGGTTCCTTGCGCTGACACACACACCTTGCACATAGAACCCCACAAATTACAGTTCGAACAGGAATCTACATGCACATATATGCAGTATGTTCTACTGCTTCTGTAATTCATACTCGCTCACAGACAGTCAGGACACTCCTGTGTAACTCTGGCGATTGATTTGCCCCAGGCCCGCCGTTACTCAAGAGGTATCTGTCATGTCACCCCCACGCACCCTTCCCTCTCTAACCATCCATCATCTCACACCCCCGTCTCTCTCTCTTTCTCTTCGTCTGTCTCTGTCTCCCTCTGTCTCTCTCTCTCTTCCACTCTAATATGCACACAAATCTCACAAAATCTCACATCCACCATCTCATCCTCTTTCATTTCATTCCTCTTGCTCTAAAGCTTCTCTTGCTCGTAGTCTTCACCTCAGCACCACTGTTTCATTGTACTGTACGTATGTGTATGTCCTTCTGTCTATATTCAGCATCATCTGTTGATTCATTAGTCTGAATAAATCAACAGAAACCTGTAAGGTGTGAGTGGCGTCCCCTTTTGTTCTCAGTGACTGGTCATAAGCGGCCTGTGTGTGTGTGTGTGTGTGTGTGTGTGTGTTATGGACTGAATCCAAGCCATTAGGAGCCCTGATGGGAATGGTGACTCACTGATGTGATGAGCTGTCATTTCTTATAGCAGAGAATGCCTTGCTCTGTGAGTTCACACGCTGAAAGGCTGGTTATTTAACCCTCTGTAGTCTGGTATTTTCAGACAGAGATGATTTTGGCTATTGCCAATAAAATAAATCATATTCCTGACATCAAAATACAAATTGAAGTTTAGAAAGAATGAAGAAACACATACATCATTGCCCAGGTGGTAGAGACGGGGGCTGTTTTTTCCTGCCAGCAGCTGCCAAGTTTCTTTTAAGATTATTTTTTGGGATTTTTCCGCCTTTTTCCTGCAATTTTTGACTAAATATTCAAAAAGTTTCCTTTTTTTTTTACATCTCTGTTAATAATAATAATAACAAAACCGTAATGGCCATGAGACATTCTGCATTCCATTGGTACAATTAACAGCTCAAACGATATCTCGCACCAAAAATTGCATTTGCATAATCAATTTGAAATGCTAAAGTAGCAATTTACTTTTATTTGGCCCCATTTCAGCAAATGAACATTACCATAATCTGCAAAGCTTTTATTGTTTGTTTCTGTACTGTGATTTCAGGATCCAATAGTATTCCATTTGAGTAATACCACCAATTACAGCAGGAAGCTAGCAGAATATTAACAATGCATTGACATATAAATGCAGTTACAAAACCAGTGTACAATTTTCAAATGGCAATTGGATAGTAGCTTTCTGTCCATGATTGGGAAAGATGCAAACAAAGACATGTAAGCAAGCATTATGTCCCCCAAGTAATGTTGTTCATTTCTTGCAATTAACAGATACGATTGTATCACATTTAATGCTCCGTCATCATGGTGTGAGCTACAAAGTCACCTTAATCTAGATTATTTTATTAGCATGGAAAATTTCAAAAATAGGATAAATGACTTCCTGACCACTGAATGCACATGTCCTGTTACAGAATTCAGATTTTGTTCGTGTTTAATGTTTTGTATTAAGTCTGTTGTTTGCTGTTTGTTACTGTACGTTGAAACTTGGATGCTGCTGTCTTGGCCAATACTCCCTTGTAAAAGAGATCCTGAATCTCAATGGGACTATTTTCTGGTTAAAAAAAGGTTAAATAGTTTTAAAAAATGAAAAAGAATGACCCCAAAAACAAGCCAAATTATAAAAAATGAATAATTTGTCTGAAATACATTTGCATCACATTAAAAAACACTGAACATTCAATAGATCACCAATTTGACTACAAACGCTGGCATATAAATCATTATCATGTTGTGTTTTATTTATTCATTCATTTATTTTGTTATTTCTTAGTCCGTTCAGACATCTTTTTCACTGCCACACGAATCAGCACTTCACTCTCATCCAGTACATTCATTTGAATTTATGGAGCTCAAGACAAAGCACCTTTTTAGAACGTGAAAAAACGAAATCGTGTATCCCTGTCTTGGCCTTTTTTTTTTTGCCACGTTATACTGTAGATGATGTCTACACATGTATTAGGTGGCTGTAAGTTTTCTCCTGTGTGCAGGGTAGTTTGTGCTGTTGGTGGCAAAGTAGGAAAAAGGAAATAGTGTTAGCAAATGTCATTGGTTTAGATTAGTTGGAAGTATAAATGTGCACAGCAAATGCTGCGTTAGCATGACTGGGGGATTAGGAAAAGTTCAAAGTTAGGCCTCATTGTGTTGCTACAATAACTTTCATAGTGTTGTAAAATCATATGTAGAGCAAACGTCATGACGTCATGATGGTTAATAATGAATATACACTACATGATGTCGGTCACAGACAAAGTGCACGCAAAGTGCAAACAATGAGAGGTGAAACAACAGCAACCAACAATTTGTGTGCGCTTTAACACTTAAACACAGCTGCTATAGCTTGCCTCTAACACTCTGGCTGTTCCTCCCTAACTTACTATGCCAGCCTTTACTTTGAGTTCCATCCTCTACAACAGGGACGTCAAACTCAACTTCACTAAGGGCCTCACTGGAAAATAAGAATCACATCAAGGGCCAGACATGTTTGTTTATTGATATGCTTTTATTTAATCGAAAAAGTCAAATATCTTTGACTGTTTTATTGCATGTGTCATATAGTCTTCTCACTTACAGTTTGGTCGACATAAAGTCCTAAAGATGTCAGGAAAAAGTTCCTCAGCCATCATAGAAAAAAAGCGCCCAAAAACAAAGTGACAAAAACTTCGGCAAAAGTGACAACAACGTCAGTAAAAGTTAAAAATCATCAACATTTTTTTACAAAAACTAGGTGGGCCAGAATGTTTTGTGAACCTAAATTGATATGCGGGCCAGATCATAATCTGCGAGGAGCCGGGTTTGGCCCGCGGGCCTTGAGTTTGACACATGTGCTCTACAATAACTTAAAGATATTACTTTTTGGCAATGGATCAAGTAATATGAGGGCACACTTGAGTAAGTAGAGGGCACAATTTGTTACTTCAGGTGAACAAACTAAGTAATTTGAGGGTACAAATGATTAATTTGAAGCAACAAATCTCTCATTTTCTTTTCCTCCCATGAGACTAATCAGGTTGTGTGCCAAGATAACACTATAACATGTTATATTACTATGACCTTTTTGTTTGTCCTCTTCCAAATCAATCAATCAAATCTTATTTTTCTCGTGAGGATTAGGCCAAATTTGTGTGCACTTATAATATATTAAATATACGCTAGGCTTACACTAACCTTTTTGCTCAGTGGCTGAGATATATGGCCTATATATATTCAGAAAACACAGACATCAGGTCAGCTTAAATCAACCCATTACGCACTGCTAACCTCCCAGTCAGTGGCAGTGACATATCGCTCACACTAGCTAGGCTATATATATATATATATCAACACTCCACCTAACAGCTCTTCTGTATCTGTGATCCTTTAACCCAGGAAGTATAAGGGTGATTTATGGACGCGGCTTCCTGTGTCCCTCAGCAGTGCAGACCGATACTGTGACTACAGACAGATTGTGTTAGTGCCAGCCGACAGAGGGCTACAGCTGCTTCTGCTGGTCTATTTTTACCAGCCATAGATCCTAGCGGTCTGGTACTGTCACACTCTCACATCTAGACTAATGGAGGACACACTGCGAACCACACTGATACTCCCTACACACAGTAAGAAGCACTAATTGTACACACAATGTGCACATACATATACAAATACAGATTCTCATTGGCCTACATGAATTCAAGCAAGGAGGCAGTTTATTTAAGCGTCAACCAACAGATCAGGTTTGGATGAAACCTTACTATTTTACTTTGTAAGTACTTTCACCCTCCAATTTGTTTTGGTTTGTCTTTGACTAACATTAAATGCATGGCTTCATTGGTGTAAGATTTGACACACTGTGGACATTCAAGCTCCCAAGTCGAAGAAGCCCATTGATTGCGTTGACCTTCATGACCTTTGCTCTGGCACCGCCCTCAGCCAAACCTCTGAATTTTTAAAATGGCCTCATATCTTAAGCCCTGAGTTGTGAACTCAGAATATTTGCTGCACACATCGTACTCCCGACAGAAACAAACCTGTTCATTTTTGGCGACCCCTGTGAACATCCCCCTTTGAGCTGTCATCATGCCAGACTTTGCCACGCTCATGCAACTGTTTTGTATTCCATGCAGTAAATTGTTTGTGGATCGATTACATCTAAATTGAAAATTGTAAATAATTCAAATCTCAGGAGGTATACAGATTTAAAATTTGGGAAAAATATAGCGCTATTATCGGATGAGAAAATACATAGATTTTTAATCCACTGCATTACAATTCTAAAAGCCTATTCATATGTAACTATCACATGCGCCAACTGATCTCCAAACCCTCCATGAAATTCTTCTGCTTGTTGTTGTTGTTTCTCAAAAAGCATGACATGTCTTACAATTACATTCTAGGATATTATGTAAGTGTCCCTTCTCTGTCCTTTCTCACAGAAAGAGTTTTTGGATCTGAATAAAATCTGTTTTAGCCTAATGTTACTACTGTGAGTCCGTTCAGCTTTACAGATATCACACATACTGTAGCTAATGAACAATTCCAGATGCAAAACACATTTTGCAATGTGCATCTCACATCACATTTTCACTCACTATGGCCACTACCAATGCATTCATACCTCATTTTACTCTCATATTTACATTTTACAGTTTAGCAACAAAGTAAAAATGGTAATTGAACATTACTGCGTTTTTTGCATTTTGGTTTCGAGCGGTATGCACCCCCCCCCACTAACCTGAGAAAAAGTTTTAATCAGTAAAGTTAATACAGTACACAAAAATAACCTAGAATGCCTTGAACTTCAATCTATTATTTCTGTTTTTTCTCTCCAAATGCATTTTGCCTCTGTCGTGCCTCTGGCACTGGGGTCAGACAGAACACAACAACAGGACTGTTTATTCGAGGTTAAAAAAGTCTCAACACACACATCGAGGTAACTGTCCCAGCCAAAATAGGACACAGACAGGCTAAAACAGTGCTGTTGAAAAGCTGAACAAGGAGCTGAATAATTCAACAGGATCTCAACCAGTAACCCCGTTCTCAGCAGTTCTGTTACTGTGGAAGCCCCACTGTTTGCCCTCTGTTAGACTGGTTCTTATGTCAGCTTCCTGTTGCGTTTACCATTGCACCACATCCCCATGTGACAAGAATTTTTTTTTCTCCCCTTCACACTGTTTTCCCCCCCTTCTGTCTCCCAGCTTCCCACCCTTCTTTCTCTTTACTGGACCTCTTTTTTTTATTCATCTCACTCCGTTCATTTTCCTCACTCCAGGTTTTCAACGCTTGAGCTCTTCTCTTTTTCTCCCTGCAGGGCAGAGGACACCATTGTGCTGTGTAATATCTGGCTTACTAAATGAAGGGTACCTGCTGTAGCTGAATGAGTCTGTTAATTATAGAAGACATAAAGAGACCAAGAGAGTGGGTTGAGTCCATTGTAAAAACTAATCTGAGGTAATAATATGTAAATCCTTTACATAAATGTCCATTTGCTGTCCTTTGTCAGCTATTTATTGCTACAAATAATTCCTGCATGGTTTATCGTTTGCTGAATTAAACTGTTTAATCTGTTTGGGACAAAGGAAGGGATGTATTTCCTGTAGCAGCAATAGCAGTTTGTTTGGAATACTGTGAGCTAATATGAGCAGTGCAAGCACGTTTGTATAGACAAAGAGTACAGTATCTAAAACTGGAAATTGTAGTACACTAACAACAATACTGTAACTGCCTAGCAACAATGATTGAAATGCAGTAGTTGCATGCCTTAGAAAGTTTTGAGGGGTTCCTTCACCGAGCTGTCTGCAAAGCAATTTAATATTGAATTGAGGAAAATTGTTCAACACATAATAGACACAGTATTTATTTATCTAGCTTGACAGTGCAGGCTAATGATAGCTTGGTGATCTGGGTTGAAGTGTGTGTGTGTGTGTGTGTGTGTGTGTGTGCGTGTCTCCAAAAGCCTCTTGTCAAGGTGTATATCTACTGAACAGAGTACATGATTTAGAAATATTAAAGCAGAAACAATGATATACAGAAAGGTGAAGTGAAAAGATTGAATGTAAGAGCAGACTGTCTTGGTGCATGATGCATAAAGAAAGACGGTTTGGAAAGGCATATCATTGATTTCTGTTTTTGTTGCTCTCTGCTTTAACAAGAAGAAACCTGACCAAACCACTTCACGTCATCTGCACATCAGCTGTAAGAATTGTGAAGTACAGTAGAACTAGAGCAGCATTGTCAGAGTAAAAGTGTGTGTGTGTGTGTGTGTGTGTGTGTGTGCGCGCGCGCGCGTGCATGTGTCTCACAGGCCACTCTGTATGTTTGTATAAAAAGAAAACGACAAAATGAAAGAAGAAAAATAGGGAAAAAGACTTTGGCGAATGCAGATTCAAGTTTCAGATATCCATTTATTGGGGGTATAACGGCTCTGCTGGCCAAAATAATCTCAGTGGTTTAGAACAAGTGAGGTGTAATTGTCTAATTTACATAAATTTAAAGGGTTTGGTGTCCGTGTTCAGACTTTAATATTTTCAACAATGCTGTTTTCTTTGCCTTGGATATTTTTTGAAAAATGTAAAACACTTGCATTTAAACATAATTGCAAGCAGACATGTTTGGCTAAGATATCTTGCTACATTTCTAGAATGCATAGATGCAATGTTTCACGTTACAAGGCGAAACCTGCTTGGTAGCATGAGCCATATGCTTTACAACAACATCTTTATAATATCTTGCTTTTTCAGTGGGCTTCGGTTTACCTTCATGAACTATAATCTTTCTCTCTCTCTCTCACTCTCCCTCTCCTTAATTCCTCACCCTCTCACCTCTCCCTCCCCCACCCTCTCTCACGTTGGCAATGAATAAGATCAGCCCCACAAATTAATTCCCCCTCAACCCCTGTTGGCCTTCTTCATTGTCTCTACCAGGTTTATGGGATAACTCCCCTATCAATTAAAGACTAATTCTGTTAGCTGTCATGTATGAAGCACCAGGGTATTTCCTCAGCTTATGAAAATGCCAGCCTGATTTTAAGGAAGTGTCATCTCTAATACTACCTTCACAGATTAAGCAGGTGCAGTTATACAAGCGAAATAAATTGAACCAATACAACTTTGTTCTATATCAATGCTAATATGCTGCTGTAAAATTGCTGCCCACTCACCTGGTCTCTTGGTTACTAAAAGTCATTTATTAAAAGTGTTTTATGTCACTTTCCAGTCACAATACATTTGCATTCCAACATATCAAATTAGTAGTTTAAATATATTTTTTTACATTAATGGTGTAACAGTCAAGTATTGTGTTGCATGTCGTGGTAGTAAACTTGTAATTTTTGTCACATGAAAACGGGTTCATTGTTTTTTAGAAGACAAAAAGGGCTCTAAAGACCTGCAACACCAGTGTTATAACTTCCCCGAAATACAATGACACTATGTAATGAAAATATCAAGAAAGCCCCACCAGTCAGAGCAGACAACTGCCCCAGACCTACAGGGGCCCCTAAAAGTCCCCTGCAGCCAAAATGGAAAAACTGGCCCAGACCCTCAGTGGTCCCAAAAGTTCCAGGTTTACTGCGGGCAACTGCTCCAGCCTTCCAAGGTGCCCAAACCTTCCAAGTCACTGCATATCAATGGTTGTTAGTAACTGATTTATTTGCAAATTTGCAACACCAAAGGACATTATCAATGACGACGGGCCATGCATACTTTGTTGCTGTGAGACCATTATTGTAATTACATGGTGCATATACTTAAATTAAGTTATGTTTTTTAAAAAAAGCCCATAGACAACTGATACACAGAAAATTGTGGGCCAGGATGTAATATTCCAGTATAAGAGTACTGGTTGGTTTCTGGTTCTATGGGCTTACAGCAAAGTAAGATGACCCTGCCATTTATAGCCTGCTGTGACTGTGCTCTGTAGTTAATCTGGGCATAAATGGACACAGTCTATGTCTAGGGGACATATAGAAAAACTCACTTTTTTCAGTGCTTGCGCACTGTGTATCTGGATTGCCTACCAACTCACAAACTGTGAAATAAGACAACCCAGGTGTGCCATATTTGTCTCGCAAACCAATTACAGCAAACTGGGCTTTTCGGGAGGGGGGTGTTTTAGACAGAGGATAAATACCGTTATATTCAGACAGACAGCATGACAAAAATGTGTTTTCTAATTAAATCATGTTAACATGCTCTAGTATGAACCTGAGAAGGAGCAGGATATGTTTCAGAAATTTGGCCACGCACATAAACCTCATGTAGCTTCATAAAGTCCTGCCAACTACAGACTCAACACCTACAGAGTTGGCATACTTGCACGAGGCAGCGAAAGCACCCCTGTTCTCAGCAAGGCAGTCAAATTGCTTTGAGCGAATCACTGAAGCCTCAACTGGTAGTACCTACTCCCTGAAAAGCACAAACCCAGAGGCCATCACACATGCTTGTAATCTGAGTAGAAACTGTTGCTGAGGCAGAGAATGCACAGAAGTGTTTATATAGCAATAATTAGTTCCCAGCACAGCCAATGTAGCCAAAGCTACCTTGTCTTCAGCAGCATTGCTTCTGTTTGAATCAGTAAATAGTTGGAGAGATGATCTGATTGCAGTTTGTGGACGGGAGCCAACTTGCTTGTCTGAAACCCAGGATAGAGACGTACGTAGTTGGCTGAGAAGAGATATGACCTGCAAAAGCTATATTCACCCACAGCCACTAATTCAGACACAAAAGACTGAAATGAGATCAGTAGCTGTGGTTGCTGGGTAAGTCTTATAAATTAGATTGGTTAACCAATGTACGCCATATATTTCTCAGTGCATAGAAGTTCCTTGGTCGATAAGCTGCCTTTAAAATCCCTTTTGTCAGCAGCTATAATGAAAAGCTTTGAAGAAGTTGAATTCCCAGTTGCCAATGTGGAATTCCTCAGTGGCAAAACCACAGAGTACTTTGGTTGCATCTTGCAAAAACTGTTCTTTAAGTCATTTAGTCAATTTTTTTTAAAGGGTACTGTGTAACTTTTTACAGTCTCGAGAATCAGCATTGCTTTCCCCTAGTAGCCTTACTTTCCGCTGGAATAACGTGTTCTATACGGTGTAAAATAGTTCTGTTGCCACAAAGCAATATCCATTTTTATTTTAGAGGAATCCAGTAGACTTCATGTTAACACCAAACTTGGGGTCCGAAATATGAAATGCAGAGGGTGTCAGTTTTCTCAAGCGTGAATCCACCCGTCTTTGAGGTACTGGTCAGCCTTCATGTCTATGAAAAGCAACACTTCTGTTGTCCTTAAGTGATCTTTGTCAAACTTCAGTATAGCTGACCTGAACAAAATGAAGGTAATCTCAATGGTTTTGGGGAGAACACTTGACTTCTGGGATGTCCAACTCGTGCTATGGTGATTTAACCTTGGCTACTACCACACCTAAACTGGCCAGGCTTTAACAATCGTTCAGTTGTAAAGGAAAAACCGCCATTGCTGATGCAAAGCACAATTAAAATTGAGTGTACATGCAAACAAAGACAAAAACACTGCATGCCCAAATGTAGAACCAAAGACACCAACCATACACCTGAAACCCAAACAATTGTGCCCAACCGTCCCCCATTCCCCAATTGCATCATTCCCTCTTTCAGGTTCAGCCAAATATCGATCCAGCCTCTAGTAACATAACTTCATCCCATTAACGTTTAGTGTTTTACAGGGACTCATGACCTATCAGGTGGGGCACATTGTAGATTTCACTCACAGCTCATGTGTGTCTTTGGGACAGTTGCATGGATCACTGGATTTAGTCACATGCTGCGTCTCATTCGGCATACTTCCGTCAATACACTGCTAATGTGCAGTGCCCACTTACTGCTGTAGTGCCCACTTTCAATGATTAGTATTGTCCCAAAAGAAACACTTATGTTAAAACACTTACCGGAAATGCCGAGCGGGATGAGCGTGACGAACGCAACACATGGCAGCTGATTGGACGAGCGCGTCACGTGGGTCTGGCTGCTCCCGAATTTCTAAAAACATAATGGCGGCTCGTTTCGGAAATACGCTCTCGTATTTTACGAAAATAGTTCACCGAAACGAGTTTCTGAGAACATTTTAAGCGAGAAACAGGCCATACAGTTGCTGAATCTGTCTTTTTTTAATCAACAAAAGGTCAGTTTGTAATGAGGGTCCTCTTCATCACTAATATTTTGCAGCATTAGTACACTGTAGCTCATTATGTTACAGGTAAATTAAATGAGGCACAAAGTTTTGAATGTTTATTGGAAAATATTAATCTGTTTTGTGGAGGATGCAGCTGGTGTTGATTGGGAGCCAGCCCTGTCAAGAGAAACATGTACTCAGTTAGCTAGTTTGGTTACCTAAACATGTGTAGTATGGTATAATCTCTGCCTGATTAATTGAATGCAGGTTAACAGTTGCTGCTTGTACAATAGTAAAGTTTGTGTTCAAGTAACTCACCTCTGTATGTTCTCTCCAGAGTGTTCGGGCTAAAAGAGCACCTAGCGTATCGAGCCCCATTTTAAAGGTTCCAGGAGATACCATGTTTCAAGTAGCGAAGGGGTGTTTGAGTACTTTAATTAATTGTACCTGAAGGAATTGTTCAAACTAACAATGTTTGATTGTATTAGGTAACATAGTGCAAGTAAATTGAGATAAATGTATTTGATGTGGTTGTTGTATTTTGTATAATTGTTTAGATTGAGTACATTTCAGATGTATCTTGTACTGTGGTAGTGTCGAGATAATGTCAGTGGCAGGCTAGAAAAGGCTGCCAGTTTCCATCTAGCGCTGCTGCTGTCTGGACCCGTCTGTCTGTCTGGTGGTGCTCAGTTTGTTTGCTGTGGTCATGGCTTCCATTTTTGTGTTAATTGTCGGGGAAATAAACACCTGTTGATCTGCACCGTACCTCTGCCTCAAGTCTCCTGCTGTAATTATCCAACCGCTATGCGGCCATTCTAACACAGTTTAAAAGATTTCCGTCAGATTTTGAGAGGAGGCGAGCCAAGCCGACTTCTCCTCATTTGCATACAGTAGCCTGGAGTCAACTTGCCGACGTTTCTGGTCCCTCCCCTGCCGCTTTGTAGTCAAGATGGCACCCGTTTAGTGCGCGTAGGGTCCATCGTTCCACACTGAAATGTTTGACCGTTTTTAGGGGGTCAACCGGTTACTTTCAGTGCACTGACATTTGCTTTACATTTGTTATCTACACTCTATACTTAAAACTAAGTGTTTGAAGTGTGCAAGTAGGCGGTTTGAGACACAACCATAGTTTAGACATTTTTCAGTTTTTTTCCTTGTTTTGTTTTTTTGTCCAATTAAGAATAAATATGTGTGCCGAGCTTGCCCATGGCCCCTCACTGTCTGAAAACAATGCATTAACAGGCAAACTCCAGCAACTTTGACACTCATTTGTTAGTCTAAATAGACTTTAATGCATTTGAAAATTGCCTGAAATAAAGTGAGTTTTTATGCACACTGGCACTTAGTTTTTTAGGATTCAAATGGGTCTTGAGTGTACCTTTTGTAAACAACTAATGATTTCCTTTGGGCATCACACATGTCCTTGATTACACCAGCAGCACTGTTTGTTTAGTGCTGCAACCTTCATTTGGTTTGGATAATTAATGGTTTCACATACCACATATCTTGTTGAGACATACTCTAGTCTCAACATGATAAGTGAATGATAAGTCAGCTGTCAGGAACCTAAAACATCACAATATTCACACAGCTGGAATAGCAAATCAAGTTAGACAAACAACAAATGAAGTTCAAATAATGTTGTGGCTTTTTTTGCAGCTCTTGTCCAGCTTCTGTTAAATACATTGGACATGAAAATGTTGCAGTCAAAACACTAGGTAATACATATTTATTCTATTTTCTATAACGCTTGTGGGAATGTTCGTGCTTTGCTCCACAGGGAATTGAACATCGCAAAAAGCAGGTTTTTCCATGCATTTTTTTAATGGCGGTAGTGCATTAGGACATCTGGCTAGGGCTGCAACTAATGATTATTTTAATAATCGATTAATGTCGATTATTTTTTCAATTAATCAATGAATCGGATAAAAAAACAAAAAAGCATTAATTTACATCAACTCAATACATACTTACATACATACTTGTTGTTTTAGTTAATAGTTGTGTAAAGGTAAGTAACCCAAAGAGCAGATACAGACAACACACACACACACACACACACACACACACACACACACACACACACACACACACACACACACACACACATATGTTCACTTGAAGCTTATTCATTAAATTATTACCATCATTGTAGTAAGTGCAAGTTAAGTTCATTTGTACACCACATTTAAACACAGCTTAAGATGACCAAGCGCTATAAAAAAACTTTAAAATGAAATTAAAAAGTACAACACACACAAATATATTTGTCAACAATAACTGATATGGGACAAAGCACAGAATATATACATGACAATAGATTGAAAAATTAATGGGCCAAAAAAGGCAAGTGAATAAAAACGTGTCTTTAGTCTTGCAAATTACCACCCCTGCTTTACTACTGTCATTAACGAGCTAACGCTAGCTTGTCATGCTAGTCAAGCTGGATAACGAGTAAACACCAGACCAGCACCAGAAGAGCTACTGGAGGGACGTTACGTTCCTCACTTCAAAACGGAACAAAAGTAGGATTCTATAGTGACTTTACCCTGCTGTTGAACTCCCTTCCTCCTCATCAAGGACTCCAACATGTTTACGTTTTAGGTGCTGAATCATCACCGTGGTGCGCCCCTGCCATGCCATGTTGCTTGTGCTTATCTTGCAATTAACACGTTTTCGATTTATTTGCTCCCACACCTTGGATGACTTAGGTCACCATGTGTTTCAGAACAACGTTACGGTCTCTCCGGTCTCTCTCCGTATTTCAACCCGGTCTCACGGCAGTTTGTGTAAATGTCACGTTATTTTGAATCTATTGATACGTGTTCACGGGGACGTTTTTCTCCTGGTGGCCAGCACGAAATACCCTACGGGGAAAGGACGCCTCACACGCCGGGACACGGCCGAAAAGGACGCCTCATACGTTGGGAGGCGGCCGCAAGACGGCCGCTGGGGACGCGACTACGGGGCTGGGCTGCATATTTCCTCTACCCCCGCTCTGCTCTTTTTTCTTTTCTTTCGCGATGCTCCGCTCTGCGCTCACCTCAATTTATTTTTTCATCTCCGCGACTGAGTGGCATATTGATACAACAAATCGATAATGAAATTTGTTGCCAACTTTTTTAATAATAGAATTTTATCGATTTTATTGATTCGTTGTTGCAGCCCTACAAAAAGAGTGACATCCGGCGGAATTTCCGCCGGCAATGGAGCAATCCTGGAAGTGGAAAGTAGTGGATATAGACTACTATAAGGGGGGGAAAAAAGGAAACACAAGCACTGAACTGCCCAGGAATTTGTGCAACAGCTGACTGCCAAACATCAAAGCACATTTGGATCTTCTCTTTTCTTTCTCTCTTTCTCAGTGAAATAAAGCTGTATTCAAGTACGGTTGGGAACGCCTGACGCCCTATACAATCTGACGGTAAACAGTAATAGTGAAATATCAAGTCTACTTGTGCATCATTGGGGGGAGGTTAAAGAACACGACAGGACGTCAAACAAATGAGCCATAAGTGACACTCCCTCACCGCCTCACCACCCTGCGGCAAAATCGCCGGATGCTGTTTCCCGGTCTAAACGCAGCTTAACTGTCACTGCTGCTCCCTTGCTCTGCTCCTTCTTCAGTGGCTACAAAATAATCAATTTGTGAACCGAGCAACTGTGAAGTTTTGGTGTGGCGCTCGTTTGTCAGTGTTTGTTTCTCTCCCGGAAAGTCGATGAGCTGATGTGTCGTTAGCTGAAGGAAATGTCAATGGGGGATAGTGGGAGCAACACTGGGCTCTACTGGGCCTGCTAAAGCCTTTCATCTGAGATCGCCACCATCATTAAGAGCCATCCATGTTTGCTTTTCGGTGCCTGTAGTTTGATCCTTGTGCTTGTCTAACGCAGTGTGGGTATGAGGTACAGTCTTAATGAGCGTGTGTGGGCCTGTCTCAACGTGGTAATGCTCATCTGTCTACCCATGTATGTGTAACCGTGTCCCTGAGTTTGTTCTTGATGAGTCTGTGTATGTGTCTAAGTGAGCCACGGGCCATTAAGCCCTCAGCATGGTCTGCTTGCTAATGAGTATCTGTGTCACATCAAAACACATCATGACTAGACTAAGTTAACTAGCGCTTAGCTTCCGACACTGTACGCCTAACTGCTAGCTACAGTGTCTGTGTAGGTATGTTAGTGTGTGGTTATGTGATTATCGCTTGTCATTTCTTTTAGAGCTGTAACAACTCCAAATTTTGCTGTACAATTAGTTGCCTCAGAAATACTCGAGATTAACAATATAATTGCCTCTCTCTGTGACAATTAGACAATTATGTAATAATTGTTACAGACCTAATTTCTATACATGGTCTCGTATATTGCTTCGCGCCATCACCAGGCCTAGTTAGCTGGGTGTTACCCTTAATAGATGCTAATAACAGTACCACAGACTCTATATAACACATGCATGCATGTGTCATGTATGTCTGTGCCAAGTCCTCACTTGCATGTTCTGTCCTTTTTCCATCATCTCTTTGCTGTGTGTATGTGTCTAATCTTCTGGAGCCCATTGAGTCAGGGTGTTGTGAGGTGTTTAGCAGTGGACACTTTTCACACCAACTGGAGATGCTATAGTGCTAGGTGAATGTTATGACTTCCTGCTGGGCTAATCGAGGTTGCAACCGACCAGGACATGCTTGTCTTTTGAATTGAAGATCCACAGAAACGGGGCAAGAAATACATTTAAAGTAATAACCCATAGCACTTATATTTTGATATGGCAACTGATGTAGCACAAGGGTGATTACCATTACCATTGTACAAACTCAATCTATACTTTTATTTTAAAAGAAATAATTTACAAACTTCTCTCTCTCTCAGTGTGTGTGTGTGTGTGTGTGTGTGATATGTGAGCTGGCTGCTGACTGTGATCAGTAAAGGTCAATCTGTGCTTGACCCATTCCATTATTCGTACATATACGCCATTCAGAACTTACAACACCATCTAGGATATGACTGTGATTTTTTATTGCCGTCTCGCTGAGTACCAACCCAACACTTTCAAAGCAGAAAATTAGCTTTGTTGTCCGCAGAGGACCACGTCCAGTAGATCAACAGTTTTCCAGCAAGAAGGCATCATGCTTTGTAAAAAAAATACTTTTGCTTGTTTTCCCTTTCCTGCAGTTATTCAGATATACAAAAGTAGCTATACAATTGCTAAACAATGACTTGTTTAGCCCTCAAAACTTAAAATGTTGTTACTACTGTGACTTGAAAAACAATGACTTTGTCCCACCTTTGCAATAAGGTGTAATTTACTCAGCGTGAAATCAAACATTGTTTAACAGCGACTGTCTGTTTTCCTTGGGAAATTATGGCTTTTATTCAACAGTGTGATTCAGAAACATGGATCATTAGTTCAGATTTAACAAGGTGGCGGATCTGCACGTAGACCCTAATGTTCTTCTAAATTATTTATTCGTTTCTTAGGTCACTGGCAGTGGCAGTAACGTTGACATGTGTGTTCTCTTCCTCTTTATCATTTAATAATGACATATTTTTGGCAATGCCCTTTGACTTTGACTTTTGGGAATCTGTTGACATTTGTTTTGAATAAAGCAGGTAGTACATCAAGAATATTTGATTCTATGATAATGAAAAGGGATATTATTCCTCCTGTTCCTCTAACCACTGAAAACCCTGTTCTACCGGAGTAGCATTTAACCTCTTTTAAGACTTAGTTTTTTAATGTTTCCAAGGCTGAAATCATTATTATCATATTATATTCCTGCATTGTTATTATATCTCTGACGGATTAATAGGAGCCATGCCCCATCATGCATTACGTCTCTAGTGAACCTCACCTCAGGGTTAATGATAAGGGAATTTGATCATTAACTTTTGACTGACCATTAAGTTTCTTGTGCTGTGCGTTCACTGCTCCTCCAAAGTATAGATTTCTGTTCCCAGATATAGCAATTTAATTAATTCAAGCACGAAACATCCTCTTGAACTTCTCTCTGTTTTCTCCAGACATAAATCATTTTAATCTGATGGTGACTGAGAAAGACTGGAAGACGCTTAAAATGATTTTGAAATCACATTTTATTGCTATCCTGATGAACGGTTATCTTGCCTGTAATATCCATCATGAGTCCATTTAAAACAACCGTGAAGGTGAACAGCCAAAATGACCCCTCCCCCACTCCTCCTCGTCTGATTGTGTCTCATTGGCTGTTTGTGTTCTGTGACACGTTCAGTATCACCTTCAGGTACATGGACTTCATACTTTTTTCACAGCAGACTTTTTGACTTGTCGTAGTAGGAAAAGCACAGCTGAAACTGATAACCTTAAGGATGGCTCAATTCCATCAAGTGTTCCAGTAAGCTATTTCAGTGAGTCAGCATGCACAATACCAGCGTCTCTCCTAAGTGGAATGCAGCCATCATTAATGGGTTTGAATAAACCTGTGCTTTTCCTACTATGACATGTCAACATGTCTGCCGTGAAAAAAGGTCTATTGTGTCACACTGTGTGCACCAGCCAGTGTGCACGGAATAGGCAGAGATATACAGAAAACCAGAGTAAAACAGGGCAGCAAATGACTACATTATTTAGTTAATCGGTGTTGCAGAGACTCAAAATGCACAGAGCAATCACTTGTTAAAGTCCCTCTGTGTCTAAAAAGTAGTACAAATCATTAACTCCCCAACGGAGGCACAGAAGTTTTTGAGACTTTTGGACACATGCACGTTTCAAAGTACTTTACTTGCTCTCGCTGTAGGACAATTCACAGCTGCAAACACAGCAGTAAAGCCAAGGCAATGTGTTGCTGCAGACAGTAAACAGCAGCTAGCCTGTCCCACTGGCCCTAATGAGCAGCAATGTGACACCGACTCCTCTACTTTGCATTTTTAATCTGAAAAAAAGAATGTTTGAATAAGAAAAGGCTGCCTAGATTCACTTTCTTTGTAGTTGCTTTCTACCACTTTCCAGTCTAGATCACTTCAACATCTTACTTTGTATATATCCTCCTGCAAAACCACTTGATTTGCAGCCCGTGGCCATAAAGCCATTAACACTTTACAGTCAGTTATCCTCTGTTTGGCTACATCTTGCATCATTTGGGTTGTTTGGGAAAGTTTTCGGGCAGTAAAAAAGACGGCCTACTTTGAGGACCTCTGAAGGCTTTTTGTCTATGCCTGAAGTGGACTTGAGCTTTCAGTAGCTTTTATTGGGAGTGTGCGCTCCGGTTCACTCATTGGGAATCCATCTCAGTCATATCACGAGTCCTGCTCCTTTTCTAGTCTCTCTCTAACTCCACAGTATTGATTGCTCTCAACACTAAGCCTCTGACTAAACCACTGAATTCTCCTCCCCCAACACAAATTTACAAACATTTCTCTCTCCCCCAACCTTTCAGCAGTTTGCTGCCTTTTCTCTTTCACAACCTCTGTTGTGCTGCAACCTCTCTACCTCTGTATGTTGGTTCTAACAGTGATCGGACTTTAAAAAAATATATTTGCAAAATGATGCGTGTCATCAGGGTGCCTTGTCAAATTGTCTTAAAGTTTAGTGCAAGTCAAACATAAGAGATTGGATGGTTTATCACCAACAAAAACTCAAACCAGTGTTTCTGGTGTTTACTTGCATAAATGCACTAGTTCACCAAAGTTTATACCAAAGAAACCTTAGAGTAAGTCCACACTAAGCTGGTTAAACTTGTAAATGCGTCTACATTTACAAGACTTTTTTTTTAATGCTGTCTTTTTAAAAACTTTATCCTTGCACTGCTATAGTTTTTATATTACTATGTCGACATTATTCTCTTATATTGTCCATATTTAATGCTGGTCTCTAGACTATATCCTTGCAGTATTGGACTTATTTGCACTACCACCATGACACACACTCTCATAGAGCACCTTACCATACCATACTGAATCACAGGGTCAGTCCCTGCCCTGTCACTGCAAGCGTCTCATGCTTATACATCCCTTAGTCCATTCATGTGGATTTTTTACTTAGTATCTTTTCTTTTATTGTCCATATTATTCATGTGGATTTGTTATTTTATCATCCTGTTTATGTTGTATGTGTATGTTGTGTGTGATGTCTTTAAGTTACTGGGACCTTGAATTTCCCCTTGGGGATCAATCTAAAACAGCATTTTTCGCACCCAAAAACTGAGCTTTTCTAAACCAGTTCATTAGATAAATCTTAAACGCTGGCTTGGTGTTTCAGAGTGTACAAGAAAATCTGAGCTTTTGAAAAACAATGATGAGCCAGCCCAGTGAGGGTCAGGGCCTGTATGGCAGTAAAGTTAAGAAGAACTTTTTTTGGTCGCCTCAAGCCTTCGCTGTGATCATTCAAAATGCACGGCAGAGCTGTTATCAATGACCTCTATTCAAGCAGATTTTGTCAGACACAAACGGTTATAAAATAATGATTTCATCACGGCATCGCAGCAGGTATTATCAGACACAATTAAATAACTTATCACATGCTTGTTCTGGTGTCTGACAAGAAAATATATAAATGAGAACAACTATATTGTGAATTTGGCTGCATTCCAACACAGTATAGATGACAGAACGATGAGGTGTAATGGGCTGTCACTCGGGACAATAACCTAACTCATTTTATAGCCAATGAATCAGCACAGGTCTTGTCATTAACCTGCATGTACAGTATGTTGATTTTCAGAGGTCAGATGTCACTACAATAAAATAATGATTTTTGTCAGCTGAGCTGTGACTTTTGACAGTCACTTACTGGTTTGTAAATTGAAATTGTTCTCTCTCTCTCACTCTCTCTCTCTCTCTCTCTTCTGTGTCTCTCATCGCAGACCGCCGCGTTGCCATGACGAGCGAGGAGGAGGAGGGCCCCAGCGTTGCAACAACACCGTCAGCGACAGCAATCTCCAGGGCAGCAACAGCCATAATCAGGGGCGATAGCGATGATGTCGTCACTTCCTCCTCGCCCCGCAGGCCCTCCCCGCACCGCCTCCCATGTCCCGAGAAAAAGGAGAAGAAAGAGGAGGAAATAGAGGAGGAAGGGATTATTCACGAAGAGAGCATTGAGAAGGAGGATGAGGGGGTGGTGGTGTGTGAGCGGGATGATGAAGAAGATCATGATGAGGATGACAGCAGTGATGCCAGCGTGTTGGTTGTGCCCTACCCTGAGCTGGCTCCTGTGGTCTTCTTCTGCCTCAAGCAGACAACGTGTCCTCGGAGCTGGTGCATCCGCATGGTCTCCAGCCCATATCCTTTTTTTACAGTGTGAATGATGAGAGTCCAAGTTTGTGGATCATCTCCACAAAGCGCTTTTTAATCTTTAATCTTAATCCATCATCATTTAATCAGTCAACATTCTCGCACTTTGAGGCTATAAAGAAAACATCGAGGAAGCTCTATCGTTTCTCTCACAAGTTTAATTTTCCATTGGTCGGTGATTGATTCAGCTCTGAATCGACAAAATAGTCTTTGGATGTTTCACCTAACCCGAAAAGATCAAAACAGTCTCAGGTGGTGCATGGCAGGCTGGATCCGACATCAAGGGTACTACTAGTACTTATACTTTTGTTTTTTTCTGATGCAGGTCTGACACATTCTGCCCCAGACACATTAGTGTAAGGTGTGCTTCTCTTCTTATTGCATACACATTTTTAGGGAGGATCACAATTGTTGGACACATGTTAACAGTGGTTGAAAAAAACAGGAGTACCACATAGTGCAAATAAGATGTAGCCTACCAAGCCCTGAGGGAGGTTGTGGTGATGAAAATAAATGTGGATTTACGTTTACTCTATAGAAATCTATGTGATTTTACATGTAGAGTCCCACCACAGCAGAGACAACAACACATAGATCTACTGAAGTAAGACTTCCTTTACTGTGATCCTTTCAAGGGATTTGAGGCTGTTGGTGTGTGACCAGAGATAACACATTGATTTAGAAAGATCTGAAAGAACCTGGGAGGAGGCCTCGGGGAAGACCCAGGACTAGGTGGAGGGACTATATTATCTCTCCACCCAAAGGGACGTTTGGGGGCCCCTGCCGGAGCTGCTGCTGTTGATAACTCAGAAGTGATGTCTCACATTCCAAGCTCCAATTCCTCTGTTGTACCCAAACTCATAACATATTCACACAGTCTAAGCTAGGTATTTCTGTGAGACAACGTCACCTTAAAACTGACCCGTTCATAGAAGCTCCTTAGACTAGATGAGATACATTCAAACACCTGCATACACAAATGCCAATTGTGTGACTTACACTCAAACTCCCCTAACACAGAGTTTATATTTCTGTAAGTAGTGGCACCGCAGAGTGAAACGAGTGAGACTCAGTGCGTGGAAAAAGCAGAGATATGACTGACTGGTTGAAATTCATTGAAGCAGAGCCAGAGGAAGAAGAAAAAGCATCAGGGAACCAGCAGATACAGATAGGTAAGAGGACAGTGAGAGGCAGTGAGAAGGTGACAAATGGAAGGATGGAGAGATACTGTAAAGAGTATGAAAGGTATATTGATGGAAAGACATAAAGGTGGGTAGTTTAAACAGAGAAAGAGTCAATAGCTAGTGTTTAAGAGGGCTATAAAGGTGGGAGAAGGAATGCAGCAAATATAGTATGGATGTGCATCATTGTTTGTTTGCATTTAGGCGTGTATGGAGCGTGTGTATGTAACAGCTTGGATTTGTGTTTATTTCCCATAAATAAGGAACAGCATTTTCTCTCCAGGGATGAAGCCAGCTGGCATACAGTACATGATTCCTGTGACAGGGAGAACGAACGCGATCGAAACAAATGTTATCTTTTCTGCACTTCCTACCTTTTCCATTAAGCAGACATCACATCAGCTCCTGGTGGGGGCCTGGCAATAATTTATAACCAACTAGAGAGAAAGATGCAGAAAAGAATAGAGAGAGAGGGAAACCAGTGTTGGAGAGTTGCTTAAAGGTGCTCTAAGCGATGTTGGGTGACGTTACTTCTTGTTGACGTTCGAAGTATTGTCGAACAAAACGAATGCTAGCTCGCCCCTCCTTCGTCCTCATCCCGTCCCCTCCCCCTCCCTTCCGAGCTTCCGCGCACTAACCCCCCAACCCCCACCCCAAAATCCTTGTTGTCGGTTATTGGCTGGAACGCTGGAACTCTGTTTGTCATGTTTGGTGGTGCAGGTTGGCGCAGTTTGTTTTTGTTGGCGTTTGTGGAGCCTGGGCTGTCTACAGAGACCGTTTTTTTTTTTTTCAGTGTGTTCAGGGGACAGGCAGCTCGCGGATAGTGAGGAGATGTTTGCTGTATGTGACAAAACATGCTGTGGCCTAAAAAACACGTGACATCGCTTAGAGCACCTTTAATAGGCAAGCCATCCATTCAGGTCTAAGGGAAATGTCTTCCTCTGGAAAATCTCAGATAACACTTGGCTTTGTCCGTTATTTGATTCAGTGTCTTTAATTCTCTCTCTCTCCCGCTTCTGCCGTCTCTTTCTATGTCTGTGCTACAAGCTCACAAGTGAATTAAGTGTAATTTTCTCCACTAGACTGAGCTCATGTGTCTGTTGGAGTCCTGTGGTGCAATTGTGGTGATGACGCATGAGTCAGAGATTTATGTCAGAAAGCAAAGAAAATGATCTCAACAGAGCGTGGTTAATCTGGGCTCTTCTCATCAACATAAGAACAAACTTGAAGGCAACATTAAGCGTGGCGAGGTTTAAAGCCCTGTATTCTCATATCAAATCTCTGAAGCACAAGTTCCATGCTAGTGGTATATTGTTTGAAGCGTTCCCTGCTACTTTTGCTGTTATACTGCAGTTTTGCTAGCTGGTGCAAGCTAATGCTATCAGAAAATAGAGGTTTTAGGAAATATCTAAAAACTAGATTCCCTTCAGCCTCAGCTGTACTTCTAGTTCACTGGTAACATAGACACTTAAAATGCTAATTGGCATGTTCACATTAGTACATTTAAGAGTAAGCAGACTTACTCTGAGTTGCTAACAGTTACATTTAACAAAGTATACAGCTTTAAGTTGAGCTGCTTAGGTAGGGTGACCAGATTTCCCGGAACTAAAACCGGGACACTTTGCGCGTGACCGTAGTGCTCGTGCACGCACACGCTTTTTAACGTGAACAAGTGCCAGCGCAGGTCAGACATAGACACAGACAGTAACTTCATTATTTTGATCGTAGGCTCCTCATCTAATAATTACAGTGCTTTTTCCTGTAAAATTAACAAAATTGCAGCAACAGCCTTTTTCAGTTTAGTGTGAGATTTATGTTGAGATTTTTTTCTAAAAAAAAAACACTTTTTGAAGTGTTATTTATTCCATTAACACCAAAAGAATTAAAATGATTGTGATGGTGAATGTTTATGCACCTATTTCTACTTTTTTCTGAATCAATGTATGCTGCAAATATCTTTATGTAAAGAGAAACATAGATTACAGTCCAAACATAAAAACATAATGGAATATATTGCAGTAAGGCTCTCAGGCATTCTGTATTGCTTTCAACTCTCCTTTGGTTCAACTTTTCTAATTATATCTGAGTCAGCACACATGTAGCCTAGGCATCATTTACTCTTCCCTTCTCTTTTGCATCTTTTGTTGAGGAAGTAACCTCCTTAAATGTGCATGTGACAATTATTCACCTATTCACCTGCAAGATTTCTGCTCATGTTCAAAACTTTGTGCACATTCAAAATACAGTATCTGTGTTCTCTGTGATTTGGAGGAGTCGTGATATTTTGAGAAAAATAAAGTTATAATAGGCTATTACAAGAATAAAGTCACTATATTTCAGAAAATAATCTACCTGCACCATAGTCTGTTGTGCGTTACGTGATTGCTCTGCTGATTCGGTAGATCTCAGACCTCCTGACAGACACAGAGCCCCGTTTGGGTCTCTGAATGAGACACATAGTTTAGCCACGGAAGTGGCTGAACGCTGCTCTACATCGGAGGTGGAAAACTGAAACTACTGCAGAAATACACAGAGCACAAACGCAACACATCTGCCGCAGCATGTCGACAGCAGAGCGTATCCATAAACCTGAAGCTGTCCTGCATTTTACAGAGAGAGTGGACACTAAGCGACGCACAGGTCTGCTTCAGAGCATCGTGTGTTTGAGTCTGAACGGTAGACTGGAAACGTCACATCACAGGAACTTCGAACTAAATCATTAGTATTGCCCTCCTAAACTTTGTGTTAATGGCATCATTGTATTAGACTGATTTGGCTATGATTCCTCCGAAAACTTCACCTTCTCCTCACTTAGAGACGGTTGCAAGGTGATAGCAACAAATACAGCATGGTCGGACCCCGCACGTAGCTGCTCTTTCTATTCGCCTCGGAAAATAAACTGGACAAAGTTACATTCGGGGCTACACTCAAAACATTTGGGACTGAAGCCCCGGCAAAATCGGCTCACGCTGCTCCTGGTGTAAAGTGGGACATTTTAGCGTCCCGACAGGCTTTTGTCGGGACTTGGGACACGCAATTCAAAAACGGGACTGTCTGGTCACCCTATGCTTAGGCCAAGCTTTACATTGTTTTAGCCCCACTACTGGTAAGGATTTAAAAAAAAAAATCCCTTTTCTTTTCTTTCACTCATCCAACAAGTATGTTGTCATTTTGGTGGTGAGTGTTGTAGCCTTGCTGTGCTACTAGAGGGGTTTGACTATAAACCCTTTGCAAACACGTGACCCCGACCACATGACAACGCCACGATGGACGGCAAATCACCGGCAATAACAAGCTAAACAGTGTAGTAGACGAGCGGAAAGTTTCATAGTTTCAATCAGTTTGAAATACATAACACTAAATAAACTGTATTTATGGCTTTATGGCTTCTTCTATTGAACAACAAGTTGTTGTGTCGTTATCGGTCGAGGTAGGGCATCTGGTAGGTGCTCACAAAGAGCAGTATTTGGAGAAGTTGGAGATAGCAGGATTGGATACCGACCCTTAATTCGTTCTCCCTCCGTTTTCACGGACCTAATGAAATCACAGAGTCTGCCCGACTTCAGTCCACACGATCTGTACCACTATGTGGTAAACGTGGTATCCCCATATACTGGTGCTGATCTCAAAGCTTTTAAAAGTCTGGATGCTTACCAGTTATTTGTAGCTAGCTGGGTTACAGGTACATAATGCTACGCTAACGGCGGGGGAGGTACCTCATAATGGCAAAGATAAGACATCGATCTAGGGTTTATTTTGTATTAACATCTATTCTTTACTTAAGTAAAGATTTATATAACACGTAGCCCATGTTTTAGAGGACATGGTCGATCGCGATGGGCAGCAGCTAGCTAGCAGTCCAAAGCTAGCTGCAGCTAGTTCATCAGCTAGCCGGGGTAGGAGCTCCGCAGACCCGCATTTAACTCAGTTTTTTTTGGCCTTTTTGAAGCTAGTTTCTGTGCCATGTCATCTTTAATTTAACCGATATATTTTGTATGTTAAATGATCAAGGGAACGGCTTTCTTTTTTCGATATGTAGCTAGGTCAGTGAATAACCAATGTTAGTTATGTGGGTAATCATCGGGTTGGAGCTGTTAGCAGGAACAGCTGGTTAGGACGGCAGCTAGCTATCTGGTTGAGGATAATTTTATGAAAATATTTAAAACAGAAAGGCAATACAAACACATGCTTGTGTTGGTGAGGATTACTCTGCAGATTGTGAATGTGAAAACAAAACGCAAAAGCGATACACATTTAGCTTGCCGTCTGTCTACAGCATAGCTCTTCCGCCATCCATCATGGCGTTCATAATTCGAGCAGTGGTGTGTGACATCACGTGCAAAGGGTCTATAGACTAATAGTCTGATTTGTTTTGCTTCAGAAGGTCTTCAAAGGTGTGCAAGTGATAACTTGAAGTCTTTGAAAACATCTGCTGGTTTACACTTCAGCAGCACTCATTTTCATTGAATGAAATCACTGTAGCTGAATGAGAGGAAATAGTTTGTTTGTGTGTGTCTTTGTATATTCGTATAAAAGGAAATGAGGTGTGTGTGTGTGTGTGTCTGTGTGTGTCTCACAGGCCACTCTGTATGTTATAGTAAAAGAAAATGAGATGTGTGTGTGCTTTGTGTGTGTGTGTGTGTGTGTGTGTGTGTGTGTGTGTGTGTGTGTGTGTGTGTGTGTGTGTGTCCTTGTTAGTTCACATTAGTACATTTAAGAGTAAGCAGACTTACTCTGAGTTGCTAACAGTTACATTTAACAAAGTATACAGCTTTAAGTTGAGCTGCTTAGGCCAAGCTTTACATTGTTTTAGCCCCACTACTGGTAAGGATTTAAAAAAAAATCCCTTTTCTTTTCTTTCACTCATCCAACAAGTATGTTGTCATTTTGGTGGTGAGTGTTGTAGCCTTGCTGTGCTACTAGAGGGGTTTGACTATAAACCCTTTGCAAACACGTGACCCCGACCACATGACAACGCCACGATGGACGGCAAATCACCGGCAATAACAAGCTAAACAGTGTAGTAGACGAGCGGAAAGTTTCATAGTTTCAATCAGTTTGAAATACATAACACTAAATAAACTGTATTTATGGCTTTATGGCTTCTTCTATTGAACAACAAGTTGTTGTGTCGTTATCGGTCGAGGTAGGGCATCTGGTAGGTGCTCACAAAGAGCAGTATTTGGAGAAGTTGGAGATAGCAGGATTGGATACCGACCCTTAATTCGTTCTCCCTCCGTTTTCACGGACCTAATGAAATCACAGAGTCTGCCCGACTTCAGTCCACACGATCTGTACCACTATGTGGTAAACGTGGTATCCCCATATACTGGTGCTGATCTCAAAGCTTTTAAAAGTCTGGATGCTTTCCAGTTCTTTGTAGCTAGCTGGGTTACAGGTACATAATGCTACGCTAACGGCGGGGGGAGGTACCTCGTAATGGCAAAGATAAGACATCGATCTAGGGTTTATTTTGTATTAACATCTATTCTTTACTTAAGTAAAGATTTATATAACACGTAGCCCATGTTTTAGAGGACATGGTCGATCGCGATGGGCAGCAGCTAGCTAGCAGTCCAAAGCTAGCTGCAGCTAGTTCATCAGCTAGCCGGGGTAGGAGCTCCGCAGACCCGCATTTAACTCAGTTTTTTTTGGCCTTTTTGAAGCTAGTTTCTGTGCCATGTCATCTTTAATTTAACCGATATATTTTGTATGTTAAATGATCAAGGGAACGGCTTTCTTTTTTCGATATGTAGCTAGGTCAGTGAATAACCAATGTTAGTTATGTGGGTAATCATCGGGTTGGAGCTGTTAGCAGGAACAGCTGGTTAGGACGGCAGCTAGCTATCTGGTTGAGGATAATTTTATGAAAATATTTAAAACAGAAAGGCAATACAAACACATGCTTGTGTTGGTGAGGATTACTCTGCAGATTGTGAATGTGAAAACAAAACGAAAACGTACACATTTAGCTTGCCGTCTGTCTACAGCATAGCTCTTCTGCCATCCATCATGGTGTTCATAATTCGAACGAGTGGTGTGTGACATCACGTGCAAAGGGTCTATAGACTAATAGTCTGATTTGTTTTGCTTCAGAAGGTCTTCAAAGGTGTGCAAGTGATAACTTCGAAGTCTTTGAAAACATCTGCTGGTTTACACTTCAGCAGCACTCATTTTCATTGAATGAAATCACTGTAGCTGAATGAGAGGAAATAGTTTGTTTGTGTGTGTCTTTGTATATTCGTATAAAAAGGAAATGAGGTGTGTGTGTGTGTGTGTCTGTGTGTGTCTCACAGGCCACTCTGTATGTTCGTAAAAAAAGAAAATGAGATGTGTGTGTGTTTGTGTGTGTGTGTGTGTGTGTGTGTGTGTGTGTGTCCTTGTTACTTCCCTAAATTGAAAAGGCTTGTATTGACCAGGTCCACTTTCCCACATTATGAGTTCAGACTGAATGGCGCTGTGGATTGATCCACAAGTCTTTGTGTGTAATAAATTCATTCTGTCCACTACCGGAACTTGCATATGTTTGTGGATGAGCTTCATTTTTACTCCGGTACGGATATTTAGGAGAAGACCGAGCACAGTTGTGAAACTGAATTGGGGGAAACAAATGGAAAATGCTCCTTGTAGAATGTCTTGTATTCAGACATGCTGCTTTTTCTTTTAGCGTTCCACATCCCTCCTCAGTCTCTAACAACTAACAATCATTCAGATATGTTTTCAGCTATAGTGATTTGGGTGGAAATTGACTATTTAACGTTTACAGTTGAGTGATAGAAAATGTGAGGGCACTAACTTGAAAGAAAGAGTTTTCTTTTCTTTTCTTAAGAAAGATAAATGGGCACACTCAGAAAAGATAGGTTGAAGAAGTAATAGAAAGAGTGAAGGGGTTTGGTGTTAGGAAAAGGTTCTTATAGGAGAGTATGAAAGAAATAGGAGTGTATAAAAAGTATGGAATAGTGGTTAGCCAGTTATTTAGTGCTTTATGGAGTTCTATGTGCTGGCTCAGCTCCCCCCCTCCCTCTTCTTCTCCCTCCATCTCTATCACTCACCTTCACCCCTTCCCTCCTAGACAGTAAATCATTTGTAGTCTTCTTTGTGTTAAATCATTTTGCAGAGGCGGAATGGGATAGGTGGCAGTCAACATTAAAACAGAATGCCTCTGGAAATCCGCAGTGATAGACGGATCAGACTTTTTGTCGCTCTGCACTTATTCTAAATCGCTGTAATTTTTCATTTACCTCCCGGCTTTTATTTGTTCATCACTTTTTTGATGCTTTCTGCGGCTGGTCGGCTTATGTGCTCATCTGCTCATTTTAATGACTTCTCTCCGTCCGTCATCCGCGCTAACCACACCCAAAATATCCATTTGTTTCATTCTGTCTTTGTTAAAAAAAAGAAAGACAAAACAGTGTGTCAGGAATTGTTTTTGAGAAACAAGAGAGTTATCCCTGATTGAAGGACTACTTATATCATTGAGAGTAGAATACATATTATAAACACCTTTTATAATTGTAATTTCCCTTGCGGGATTAATGAAGTATACATTATTATTATACACTATTTTAAATCACAATATAACAGCTCGAAAATAACCATAAACACCTCTCTAGAACAGACTCAACAAAAACTGATTATAACCATTAAGGTTTTGTGTACTGTTGTATTATGCCGTATTAGTTTTAGCTAGGTGTAGGTTACCTATAGCCTGACAAGCCAGACCCACATCAAAATGTTAGGTCTGGGAACTCACCATTGGCAGGGCTCAATCCAAGGGGCGGGATAAACAGTTGTCTTTCAAATTCCCTCTGCACGCATAGCCAACCAGAGCAACGCTAGTTGATAGATTAAACTTTTGCCGTATCCGGTAGGCAAAACCCCGAACACATCGTCCTTTTTTAAGAATGACTTCAGTGCTTAACTCCAAGTCTTCCAGAGTCGCGACCAAAGCCGATTCCAAAGACCGCTGTTCGCCAGCAGCAGCAGCAGCCATCTTCGTTGGTTTCAAGTAGCAGGGAACCGTCGCAACTCTGCCGTCCTTATGTTAAACCCGCCCACCGACTCTATACACGATGTGATTGGCCCGACCAGAATTAGTTTTTTCCAGCTCGCAAGCCAACAGAGAGTTGCTAGACTGGTTGCTAGGATGTGTCTAGATTTTACTAGCTGGTAACCTTACTAGGTGCATGAACTGGCAACATATATATATATATATATACATATAAAGCAAATGGTCTTAAAATTAGCAGCACAATGTAGCTGTAACAGCAAAACTCTGAATAGTTTATCCCAGGAACATGCCTGGGTAGGTACACAGCACTAACTATCACAGGAATAATGTTCAAATATTGTTATTCAGTCCCCTACAAAATACTGCTGATGCTTCACAAAGCGATATTTTGTAACACTGCAATGAACTGAAATGAGTATTTTATGTGAAAGGGCTGTTCTGCTGATCCCAATAAGAATCAACAGTCTGTAGCTCCGTGCAGCTTTAAGGCTATGGTTTTGGTTTAAGTTAGTTAAATAGTTGAAGCACTCTTTATGTCTTTAATGAGTAATACATAATTACAACGGTTTGTTAATCTCCATGAACCTTTGGAAGTTGTACATCTAACCTAGAGTCGGTGATATTTTAGAAATGATATATGATAGTTTTTAAATTATGTACTGTATATAGATGTATACCATAACGTATTCATATATACTATAGTGTGATATTGGTAAATTAAAGCACAGCTAAAGTACTTGCAAAAATACAAGTAAATAACACTCGCTCATTTGCCAAAAGTGACAGAGGATTTTATACAGGAGGGTCAGTGAAACCCTTTGAACTCATCATGTTAACGTTCTAATTAAAAAACATTGAAGTGAAGGCAGCAAAAAAGCAGTGTAGAGCTGCCAACTGGGGTGTTGATTCCTATCTACAATATCAACCATCCTCTCATATTACAGGGAGTCATTTGATTCAATGTTAATATCAGTAATTGTGCAATTAAACTGAAAAAAAGAGCCAAATTGTCTCCTCCAGCCACTATTTCCAGCAGTATGCTTTATGTAACTACAACAACAACAACAACAACAACAACAACAACAACTTTATTTTATTAAATCTTAACCATATAGCTACCCACAGGCATGTTATGTTATGTTGAAAGTGGTGGTTGGAGATCAGTACACAATCACTGAATCAACGAACCAGGACAAAAGTGGTTCAGAGAAATATTTTAGTTGGACCTGAGTTTTCTGATTATACACAGTATAACATATTCAAACCGATGTGCTGCCATCATTTTGCCATCCTTGTGTAATTGCTATTTGTTTTTGCTGAATTGTACATTTCCCATGCTGAATCGACTGCAAAGTCACATAAGCAATGAAACATCAAGGGAAACTCGTCACGGCCTGTGGGTTCTCTTCCCTTCTTTGTAGACCTGCTATAAAACAAAGCTGTTTCCAACAGGGAGTACTGTCATTGTATCCACATCTGTGTGATTCCATTGATGCTGTGCGGAAAGTGGAGATGCGGAGCTGCAAATATCATGTTAACCAGCTCTCAGGCAGAAACACTGCCGGGTTGATTCACATAGAGAAGGGATAATCAGAGCAGCATGGGGGAGGGAATAAATGAGATTATTTGAAAGGCTGAGAAGTAAAATTCTGCTCTCCACATCTAAACCTGTACCTGTAGATTGAGAAAAAAGGAGAGATAAACCCAGAGAGAGAAGAGAAGAGAAGCGGGCTGTGCAAAGGGAAACAGAGCATGTGGAGTGAATATATATTCTGCTCCAAACCAAATCTGATGGCAAGGGAAGGTCAGATTAATAGCTTCCAATTCAATTTCAATCCTCTGGACCAACACATGTGGCCCTGTTGTGCCAACAGCATTATTGTATACACACACTCTCACATAAACTCTCACTTTCGCACATATCCAAAGATACATCCACACAAATTCAAGTGCAGTGTATACATTGAGCCTCTCACTGTGTACGCCTTATGTGTGAATATAAAAAAAAAAAGTTTAAGAGACCTGTTTGATATTTTGCTCAAATACTATCTATTGAATACATCTGTCCTTTACCTATCTGCTGTCCTGGAGTGATACCTCTCACTAGTCATGTGATACTAGATCTGGCTGCTGACAGCGGCAAAGGGCCAGAGGTTGGAGTCAAACCTGCGGCTGCTGCGTCGAGGAGAAAACCTCTATATTTGGGCGCCTGCTCTACTAGGTGAGCTACCCAGGCCCCCAAGATGCAGACATTATTTTAATGAATGGGGTGTCTGTGTGGTGGCATGGTCATATAGATAAGATAATGGATATCCTATCATGTTGCCTTTTTCCAGTGCTCTGCATCAATAGAATAACATCATTCAGCTAATTGACAGTTGTGAAATCCCCTTTTGTTTTATGTGATTGGATGATGATAGGATTAATGCAGCTAAACTGGATCTTCTACAAGATGTCTGCTCAACAAAATCAGTTTAATTGATAAAATTACTTTCCTGGCAGTGGCTGCAGGTGTTTCCTTTAATGATGTCTGAAGGTACTTTTTGCTGAACAGTGCTTGGCAGGCAGGTTGTGTACAGCACGCTGGCGTTTTGATAAATTGCCCACTTGGTATATATATATTTTTTTTTCCAGGGCAGGTGAAAGTGGATGTTATCTTCTTTTTGATGAGTTGTCAATGTTTTCTTGTTTTAAAGACACCTTTGAAGCCCTTTGACCCTGTAATTGCAGTCTATATGGACACACTTGCCTTGACAAGATATGATTAGCTCTGGCAGGCTACTTTAGGTTGACATCACATTACTGCTGCTCTTGGCATACGTTTATGCAGCCTCCATCTGCTTTGGTTTGATTTTTTCCTGGTTTTGTTGCGTCCTGGAGTATTCTTAATTGACATTGGGCTGTTGGGGGTGGAACATGTTTCTCCGGGCTACACAAAAGTATAGCATTAACCTTTTTTTTTTTTTTATTCAGTTTTTGGATCAACTAATCAACTTGCTTAACTCAGATGCATTATTGAGATTTAAAAGGTGTGTACATCCGCTCCTCTTCGAGCGTCAGTGACCTACAGTATGGTTGCCCATAACACCACCTGCAGAGATGTTTATGTTTATGAACATTCATCAGCTTGCTTCAGACAGGAAGCGGTTGTCACCACGGTGTTTTGTATTTTAAATTAGTGGCAGCAGGATGCAACGCTGCCCTGACGCCTCCCGGCTACCTCTGATCCTGCCCTGTGTCATATAGCACAGGCTGCTGCTATCCAATATGATCTCATAACACAGCTAAATAGAGAAGGTTAAAGATTAAAATATGTTTTTGGGCCACAATTAATACATCTGGTTTTGCTAAGTAACGAGTATCCTAAAGGTTTTTTACTGTCCTTGATAGGATAATATAAATGTTGAGGCTCATGTTGCTTTCTCTTCTCTGTGGGTAAAGAGGTCTAAAATGCAAAGAACTCATTGACCTCCTGTATCGTTTCATTCACTGTTATTTCTGTGGTTGTCATGGTCACACAGCGAGCAACTTGGAAAAAGTTGAATCATCAGAAACTCTGAATGCATCAGCAGCCTCTCTCCCTCTCCTTGACGCTGCTCGTGCCCCTGACAGCGGTGGCATAGCTGCCGTCCCGTTCATTGAAAACAGCGGAGGCTGCAGCTATAGGTGGACTCACTGTCTGAAAGCACCGTAACTCCAGCCTCACTTGTAATTCTTTCCGCATCTCATGACTGGGTTGTCCATTTGCTGTACTGCTGTAGGGGATGTTAAAGTGCCCATATTATGAAAACAACACTTTTTCTGGGATTTGGGGTGTTCTTTTGTGTCTCTGGTGCTTCCACACACATACAAACTTTGAAAAAAATCCATCCATGCTTTTTTGAGTGAGATACGGTTTCTGAATGTGTCCTGCCTTCAGTCTCTGGGTGAGCTGTTCAAAATCGGCACGACCGAAACGAGCTGGCTCACCACAACTGTTAGCTCGTAGCATTAGCGTTAGCATGCTAACGCTAGCATGCTACCTCATTCTCAATAACAAAGCACTGCTAAAAACTCCCTTTTTTTCCACACAGACGCTTGAGTTCACAATGCAGTGTGTACGTGTTTACATATTGTTACACATGACCCAATATACTTAATACTTGTGACG
This sequence comes from Sander vitreus, assembly GCF_031162955.1. Lineage (NCBI taxonomy): Eukaryota > Metazoa > Chordata > Actinopteri > Perciformes > Percidae > Sander > Sander vitreus. The sequence goes on along the minus strand of NC_135856.1, from coordinate 6,602,832 downwards.
GTGTGAGCCTTCCCTTTTCCTTTGTATTTCTAACAGCGAAATCCAGATTCAGGCCATCCAAACCGGATCCACTAATCTGATTTAGTGAAGATGTGTCATTGCTGTGCTCTGGCATTTTCAATTACATCTTACCTTTAGCCAGTGACACTTTAGGTTGTGCAACATTAGTTTACTTGTATTTTGCAAACAGGAATGATGCATCTCTTGCTGCATTCTAGCATTTCAAATGACACCGTTTGAATTCCTAAGGGGAACAACAATACAGTTGCCCAAAACTAAAGAGTGTATTTTTTTCATAGGGGATGATAATTCTCATAATGCCTCCATGGTGCAAAATGAATTTCTTGCTAATCTCCTGCCAATTTAAAAAGAAAGAAAGAAAGAAAACAAATCTGTAGGATTTTTATTTCTTTCATTCAGACTGTAGTCTGATTGAGATAGTATGAGGTTGTTGGTTTGCAAATATTTTACTGGACTATTTATAATCTACAGGTTTAGAGTAACATCCTGGATTGTTGGCTATACATTTTCATAGCGTTTGTATGCAGTAGTCCACCTATAGAAATAGAGCTGGGCGATATGGAGAAAATCAAATATTACTCTGTTAATTTACTTTCCTACTCCTCAGGTTTGGTGTTATTCGATATGTTGACGGTCACATTTCAGTTGTTTGTTTGCTGTGGCCGTAACAGTGGGTAACGGCAGATAATAGAACAGCTGGAACAGTCTCGTGAATTCAGAAAATGACATGACTTTACTGTAATGCAGCCTTTAAAACCAGATAAAGACAACACAGTTCTATTTCCCCAGGCAACACGGCCACAACCCATCGTCCACAATTTAAGAAGATATCTAGCCTCATATATCGATGGCAACACAGCCGTAACCCTTGTCCATTTCTATGTAGTTCTGGGCAATATATCAATATAATATCAATATATTAGGCTAGATAGCGTCTTAAATTTTGGACAATTAAAGACAATATCGATATTATATTGATATATTGCCCAGCCCTACATAGAAATAGACACGGGTTGTGGCTGTGTTGCCATCCATATATGAGGCTAGATATCGTCTTACAATTTGGACAATATCCAAAATTAAAGACGATATCTATAGCCTAATATATCAATATCAATATTATATTGATATATTGCCCAGCCCTACATAGAAATTGACACAGATTGTGGCTGTGTTGCCCAGGGAAATAGAACTGACAGCTAGTCTTCCTTTTTGGGACACTCCTTTATTATAACTGGAAATGCAGCATGGATGAAGGGTAAAGTTATTCATGAAGACATGTTGAAGCTGTCAACAGCTGTGATGGTTAGAAAAAAGACATCTTCTGTCTTCATATATTTTCTATCCTCTACCATTCTTCTGCCACTCATTATTTTTCATACTCACTCTTTTTAATGCTGTGTTAACTTGCCTTTCTTTGGCACTCTCCCAGCAGCCGTGCGTATGCTAATGCCGGTATTAATCATTATGCTAATGTGATTGTTAATCGCTATGCTAATGTCACTGTACCTACCCGTCAAACCAGTGGAAAGGCTGCATACAAGGACCTGCCTTTTACTCTTCTCTTTTGCTCCCGTAATCCCTTCATTTATTAATTTATTACAGTTTATATTTAAAATTTAAATCCATTATTAGTCAAATGAAATGTTTTAGATTATTTTTTTCTACTCCATTCCCATCCCCCCTTCACTGCTTCCTTTCCCCGTTTCCTTTCCTCCACTGGACTGTTTATTGCAACCACTCCCCCTTGTTTTATCCTCTGCTTCTTTTATCACTGTTCTTTTCTATTTTGCCATGGCTGAATAGCAGTGCAAATCTAGTTCACAAGCTAAAACTGCAGCTAATTGAATACTGAAAAAGCCTCATTCAAGCCAAACATACTAGTTTAACAACTTCTCTGATATGCTGGTTTACTCATCTATGTATTACTCTCACTTCCTCCTGCTGTTCCTCTCCTCCCTTTGAAATGTTTGCTGCCACAGGTTGACAGAGTGGTGTGACACAGATGGGGAATAAGCATCCACTTGGACTGATGGTGTGTGTGGCGGTATGTGTGTATAGAAGCAATTTTTTTCATACTTTTACATTCACTTGTGTGTGAGGAGAGAATAAGAGCATTGTGCATGTATATGCTGTCATGCTTATAAGTTTGTGTGTGTGTGTGTGTGTTGTCACCAAAAAAAAATTTTTGTTTGGGAATGAACTCCTTCATACAATATATTCTGCAGGGTCCACACCATCTTTTATCACAGCATTGGCATACCATTTCACTGAATATACAATTTGCTTCTCGGCAGAAGCTGCAATTCATTTTAATGGCGAACCTTTCATTCTATTACATCTATAAGTCTCAGTTCTTACAGCAGTTTAGAGCCAGCATTGGCGATGGCACAGACAAATGAGCTTAATACAATTTCAGAGAGCCATGGAACAGAGCACAAGTACTTTACAGTTTCATTTGCTGACTCTCATTGGTATGACTGGAGGTTAACATCTGTAGGAGTGAGACAGAGAGGTACAGATATGAAATTAATATAAAAGAGTGGTATCTTATTATCTCTGTATGGTTATAGTAATGGCGCTACTTTTAGCCTCTCTCTTTTATGGCTCTGAACACGCGTGCCATATGAAGCTAAAGCTTTTAGTTTTTTTGCAATAGCAGATGGTGGACATACATATTTTGGCAAAGTGAAAGAGAACACCTTTTTTTTGAAAGAAGCAAAGAGGAACAGAGGTACAGACAAGTCGCAAAATCCTGTCTCAGTGTAATATGTTTGCCAAACAATGTTGCCTGAGGGCCAAAACACAAATTACCAGCAGTGGTTTCCTTTGTTCCTCTGCTCCCTGATCCCATGGATCAATTCTATCCTATTTTTGCCTTGGCCTCTTACATGGCTGCTGTCGTTTGAGGTGTAACTCATCCTATTGTGCCGAATGATATCTTCAGGCCACTTGCATAAAGAAAGCAATCAGTAATTCAATAGTGATATCAATCAGTCCTCAGTGCCATCAGGTTAGATGGATGTAGGTTTGGCTTGGGTTTTTGGGTTCCCTTGGGATTTTGTCATTGGATGATTGCATTGAGCTTTGTCTAGTAAAACACTGCCTTCGTGAACTCTACAAACTCATCAATTTCTTCTCCTGCTGTGATGGATTATGTTGGACACACGTGCACGAAGACTACTGGTTGTAAGTGTATGTTATTCATACAACTATGGATAAGAACAAAGAAATACAAAAGGCCTATACGTTTTCCATGTCAACATTGAGGAAAGTGAATGGTTTTGTATAATTGTGTGCATTGCTGACTTTAGCTGATTACTCACACCTTACAACTGATAACATTATGCTAGCAATTGATTTTCAACTATTTAATCACAGCACACAACACACATTATTAGTTATTTTCTGAGTAAAACAAAGTACTCTAATATCCCTTTTGACATTATTTGTTTTAGTTAATAAAAATAGCTGCTATGTTGTTACACACAGCTATGCTCATTCAAGCTATGAATCTAAACCATTTCTGTTGTAAAGAAGAAGCTATAGCCTTTTTCCTGGTGCCGCTATCATTGTGCTTATTTTGAAGGAAGCGAAGCATGGCAGTTGGTCAAGGCCACACCCCCACCCTCACCTTGCCCAACCTCTCTCCTCCTCAATAGCATTTAAAGCTACAGACACAGAAATGGCACATCCTGAGGAAAGCTCATTGTGGGACTGGCTCTATTGGCTGTAATTCTGCACCAAGGCTGAATTTCTGGAAAGAGACTTCAGATACAGTATTAGGGGACCACTAAGGTCTATATAAAAGAGACTACAGATACAGTATTAGGGGACCACTAAGGTCTATATAAAAGAGACTACAGATACAGTATTAGGGGACCAGTAAGGTCTATATAAAAGAGACTTCAGATACAGTATTAGGGGACCAGTAAGGTCTATATAAAAGAGACTACAGATACAGTATTAGGGGACCACTAAGGTCTATATAAAAGAGACTTCAGATACAGTATTAGGGGACCACTAAGGCCTATATAAAAGAGACTTCAGATACAATATTAGGGGACCACTAAGGTCTATATAAAAGCATCCAAAAAGCAGCATGTCATAGGACCTTTAACTAAAAAAAAACAACCTAAACATGTAATCAGCTGACAGATGGTGGTGGTGAGAAGCAAAATACAAATTGTCCCTTTTGGTACTACGATGTCACTAAAGACACTATGCAAGGAGTTTTTATTTTGTTTTACGTCGCGCAATTTTAACTGACAGACTGTGAGTCTGCTAGTTACAAAAAGTTTCCAAATGAGTTAGTGAGCCTGTGGTTCGGCCTGTTCTGTTGACATCATGTATTGCTGCTCTGACTTCATGCTGGTTGCTGTCAATACATATTATTGTCAGCTTGGCATCGCCCACTGGGCCTGCAAGTGCTGAAATAACACACTGGCTCCTGCAGAGAGATGGTAAAAGGGTGCATAACGTGTGTGTGCGTGTGTGTGTGTGTGTGTGTGTGTGTGTGTTTGTTTGTGTGTGTAACACTTGATGCAAAACATTAAGCATGGTGAGCTTTAAAGCCCTGCATTATCAAATCTCTAAAGGACAAGTTCCACGCCAGTGGTATAGTGTTTGAGGCGTTCACTGCTACTTTCACTGTTATACTGCTGTTTCGCTAGCTGTGGGATGTTGTGCAAGGCAAGCTAATGCTATCAGAAAATAGAGGTTTTGTGATGACTGTTGACTTTACTACTTTCTTACTTACTGTAATGACAGCCAACTATTTTAAGTAACCCTAGCGAACTGGCAATAGGAATGGTGTTGCCAATTGGTTAGCTGGTCAGCTCCGGTGCCATGAGGATGATATCTAAATATTTTTGTCATCTAGTGCAACTCACAGGTCAAAATAATCAATAATATTTTTTGATACTTCAGATAATGAACGGAAAATATCTAAAAACTAGATTCCCTTCAGTACTTCTAGTTCTATTTAAATCTGACACAGTACAGCTTTAAGTTGAGCTGCTTAGGCCAAGCTTTACATTGTTTTAGCCCCACTACTGGTAAGGATTTGTAAAGAAAAAAGAAAATGTCTCTTTCACTTATCCTACAATTTTGTTGTCATTTTGGTGGCAAGTGTTGTAGCCTTGCTGTGGGGTTTGACTATAGACTATTTGTCTGATTTGTTTTGCTTCAGAAGGTCTTCAAAGGTGTGCAAGTGTTCTCATACAGAGTGAGGATGACCTCGAAGTCTGTCTTTGAAAATATCTGGTTTACACTTCAACAGCACTCAGCCTTTAATGAAATCACTGTAGCTGAATGAGAGGAAATAGTGTGTGTGTGTGTGTGTGTGTGTGTGTGTGTGTGTGTGTGTGTGTGTGTGTGTGGTTGTGGTTAAGGGGTCATCCAAGGTGAGCAGCAGCCTTCAAACAGCCGCAGACCCAGTAATTAGCAAAGCACAATCCTGTACATGGGGTTGGATGTGTGTTTGTATCAGCGCCATCATTTCTGTTGTTCTCCTGTTTCCTTCCTCCAGCCTCTTCTCATGCTTTTCATCCCTCGCTTTTGCTTTTGTGCACCTCACAGCCATCTGGGTCACCATGGTGATTTATAGAAATCAGGTGGTCTGACCGGATTGACCCTGTACTGGTTATAAGTTCCCTCAGATCTCTGTGTGTGTGTGTGTGTGTGTGTGTGTGTGTCTGTCTCTTTGTGTGTGTGTGTGTGTGTGTGTGTGTGTGTGTGTGTGTGTTTATAACAGCTTGTCTGGAACTTCTGATATCTTAACCCACCAGAAATATTTTAACTGCATTCCTGTTATTGTACTCATAAGGCATTTTTGCAACTTTATATAGCAACCAATTACCAAAATGCTTTATTGTAACAATTAAAAAAAAAAGGATAGAAACAACCCACAAACAATACAACCATACAAACTTGGCATTCACACATTTTATGTTATTTGATGGCTGATCAAAGAGGCCAACACACTTTGAATTTCCCAAACAGTTCCTTTAAGCTATTAAGGAACATTGCAACACATGTGGTAAACACAAATGATGAATGCATTACATAAATAATATCATTATTTTTATTTAAAGTTTTTCTTAGATACAGCAGTACTAATAAACGTCCAGACAGACGAAGAGTGAAAAATTGAGTCAGAGCCAAATTAAGCCATTTGTATCAACTTTGGTAAATGACAGTCATTAGTCTGTCATTAACACTCACTTCCAATGATTGCTATCTGCATGGTGTCATCGTGGGAACTGTTGACTGGCCTGCGTTAATGTGTTTTGTGTGCGTGTGTGTGTGTGTGTGTGTGTGTGTGTGTACGAGTGCATGTTTGTGTTCCTTTGTTCTGCGAACCGAAATTACTGTCTTAATTTAGGAAGCGCCTAGTCCCTGCTGAAAGTGACACTTGTCCCTACAGATACCACACTTTGTTCCTCTTGTTAATATCATGAATATTAAGGTTGTCAATTTGTTATGTCTCACTCTAATTATGATGATGCCAAGCAATAGTAAAATGCAGGACAGACATTCACAAGCATTCATTTTAAAAGCTCCGAGGACTCATTGACCTCCCTACAGGAAACAGATGTTAGAGCAATGCAGAGACAGAGGCAGAGTGATCAATAAGGAAAAAGATGTAGAGTATGGGAAGGACTGAATTGACGATGTACAGTATTGATGAGGTTTGGGAAAAAAGATGATAGGAAAATAGTCTGAAGGAAAGAAGCTGCATAATTGATGCTTGGACTGGGAGTTAAGATGACTGGAATACTGTGAGTCGTGGCTATCTAAACACGTAACTTGATTGTTGATATTTAAGTCTCACATTTTGACTTCATAAAATCCTAGAACAATATAACAATAAGACAGCAGCAGGCTGGCTTGCATAGCCACAGACCATTATTGTTTTGCCTTTGTATTAGTCCAGCTATCATTGGTGGGCAAAATACAGCAGTGATTCATTATTATTTGGAGTAAACATTTGTCCTTTTAAAGTAGACTTACAGATTGTTTCTTGTCTTGGTTGAGCAGGGCTTTGTCTTTGTCAACTTCCTAGAAAGCATTATTACTTGGGGTTTTAATTGTTTTGGAACGAAAGGAAGCCGGATTGAGAAATAAAGAGAGACCATTGGTCAAAATTATGGCCTTCAGTTTTACGGCGATATAGGCTTGTAGAAAGACAGTGGCAGACTGAAAAGGTACTCAGTAGGGGTGTGCAAAAAAAAACTATTCAAATGCGAATCGAGATTCAAGCTCTACCGATTCAAAATCGATTCATAGAATTCCAAAAATCGATTCATATATTTTTTTTCTCGTTTGTTTCATTGCCTTGAAATGACATTACCTCGCCATTCCCATAGATGGCGCTGCGTCAAATTCACACTGACGCCTGGGCACTCTTGTCATAATCAGAAGAAGAACGAGTGCAGCGGAAGTAGTTTAGTCGGTGTGAACAATGGCAAACCTCACAGAAATAATTATTCAACCTGCTCCATCCTCATTGAAGGCGAGAGTTTGGACACATTTCGGCTTTTATAACCTCGAGGGGAAGACGGAACTTGATAGGAAGCATGCTATATGCAGCCTTTGCAAAGCAAAAGTTAAGTATTTTGGAAACACCACAAACTTGAGAACTCACATGGTACGGCATCACCCAGAGATTAACATTAAAGACGTGGACCAACAATAACGACCTAAAGTACCTCCTCCTGACGTGCCAGTCAACGCTCTCTTTCAATGCTCTAAACTCCCACCGTTGCATCAGAGAGAGTGTTCTTAACTGCCGGAGACATCATAACTGCACAGTGGAGCATGCTCACTCCAAAACACGTAGACCAGCTTCTGTTTCTGCAAAAGAATGTACAGATTCCAGCCAGTGGTGGACTATGAACTGGTTACACACACACACACACACACACACACACACACACACACACACACGCACACACACACACACACACACACACACACACATACACCTAAAACTGTTTCCATTATGTGATTCTGACACATCACAAAAGTTCTGTTGAATGGACTGTAGTTGCCACAGTTCTAAAAAGAAAGGGCCTAATTTTAGGAAGTTCAATGTGCCCAGTCGACTTCCCATTCAACCTGGTAGCTGACGTACTCCTTAAACCACATTTAGCAGTATTTTTTGTTTGAATTGAGTACAGCACTTAAATAGTAAAGCTAAATGTAAAAGTTATTTTTATTTAACAGTTTTATACTTGAATTACATGTATTTGAAAGCTGGCCAAAGCATGGCACTTTTGCAGTTTTTATTTGCAAAAGTTTTTTTATTTTTGTATGAAGACATATAAAGCAATATCAAACTACATTTCATTTGTTGTGTTTCTTTTCTTCTAAATTGTATGTCTACTGCAATCACATGGGAAAAGTAACTACATCTACATACTGTGAATCGTTTTTTTGAATCGACAATCGTTTTTTAATCAAAAATCGGCAAAATCGGAATGGAATCGTGACATTTTCTGAATCGTACACCCCTAGTACTCCCTTGTTGTTGACAACGGACTCCATTCTAACAGAACATTATCTGTAAATCTTCAGTTCACTGCGCGATTCATCAGCCTCCAGATGAACTCAAATCCATCTACAGCTGCTGACAGAAGTCTGAGGAGAAACGCTCGCTCTGTCATCTTAAAATAAGGAAGCACATCCACTGAGTCTTATTTACCCAATCCTAATTCCATGTGCATGAAAACAAAAAGTCTAGACATTCAATTTGTCATTGATTATGCATAACATCCTGCATGAAGGCAGCAGCAGATCAGCAGCAGATAAATATAATATATAATAAAATAATAATATAATAAATAAAATAGATAAAAGCAGTAGGTCCTTAGGAAAGCCTTTCAACAATAACTGAATTGAGGGCGAGTTATACGCACATCAGACATCAGGTATGAGTAAGGCTATGACCGAGTCAGTGAATAAAAGGAAGCGCCTGCACACTTATTCCATGCCGCACAAGTTTAATAATGACAATGTATCAATATATACATGGACCTTTGTCAGATCAAAATGCAAACCACACCTATATGTATGAATCATGCACACCAATAGGTTGACAAGCTCTATGATGGCTGGTGTGGTTCATCCAAAAAGGGTGATGAAGGATCCAGAAACAAAATTAATTAAATATTAATAAACAAATCAATAAAGGACATAGAAAAAGTACATACAAAGGAAAACAGTAATACACCAGCTATACTTAAAAATATAAAAAAAACTTTTTTTTATTTGGGCGCCCAGATTGCTCAGTTGGTAGAGCGGGCGCCCATATATAGAGGTTTACTCCTTGACGCAGCGGGCCAGGGTTGGACTCCGACCTGCGTCCCTTTGCTGAACGTCATTCCCCCTCTCTCTCCCCTTTCATTTCTTCAGCCGTCCGGTCAATAAAGGCCTAAAAATGGCCAAAAAATAATCCTAAAAAATAAATTATTTTTTATTTAAAATATCTTTTCTCATATATTCTTTAAAAAAACATTTAAACATCCAGAATGGCACAAAAAACTACCAAAAATGTACCATCCCATCAACAAGTACATACAAAAATAAAAAAACGTAGTTCACTTTCTTATTTCAAGCTGGTTATAATAATCCTATAATATTGTTGTGGTGCTACAGCTGCAGTCAAAGCTTACTTGTGTTTACTGTTGTGAAACTAGAGGCGTATATCTACAGTAGGTTCTTATTTTGGCCTATAGTACAAGATGTTTGCAACACATACACATCTGCCTTTTGCTCTTAATTGTCTCTCATTCACTCAGTACTTTATTTTCCCGTTAGTAGGTAACGGCATGCTGTTATCTCATTGGCTGCGCTTTTGAAAGGTCAGCGGCAGCTAGGTCAAAAATAATTTGAACTGTGAGCACAGCGCAAAGCGGAAAATCCGAGCACATAGTTGGTCGGCACTGCTCTCCCCGTAGGAAATCAATGGAACGGCCAGCGCAAAGCGGTTTTGTCGCCTATCATGTGTAGGTGGCTTTACATTTTTGTCCTCTCCACAGGGGCCGTTCTAGAGACCCCCCCCCTCCCGTAGAGCACTTGTTGCTGTAAGAAATAAATTGTGTATTGCACTTTAAGTCTGTTCAGTTTCCTCATTACCTTGCTCTATTTAGGTAGCTATGTCTTCTGCTCTCAACACGAAATGAAAGTGGCGTATGCCAATTTTGAAATTGGCTGTAAAAAATAGATGCAACAGATATTCACTGATCTTTCCATGTTACATATTGATAGCAAAACTTATATTCCGTCTGCTATTTTGACAGATAGTAAACTTTCAGTGGCTTCGGGCTTTTGGCTTATGGCTTCTTTTTTTTTAATGGTATTGTGTTGTAGACATTTCTCACTAGTCTTAGTATTTTTAGCTCTGTCAGTAGTTGTGTTGTGTAATTGGTGGTCAGTCTGTTCTTCTGCTTTTTTGCTCTTAGTTACACAAGCCCGGCAGTGCTGGTAGATTAAAATAGCGTGTAACAGTGGCCGTGGGCAGGAGAGGAAACCTACGCACTTAACGTCCGCATCATATCACCAGCCACACCACATCACAGAAAGAGAGAGAGAAGAGGAGGGAGAAGAAAAAAAGAGACGGAAAGCGCAGAAAATCCCAACAGATGGTCTAAAAAGGAAGACTTGTGTGCATGCTTGTGTCTGTTCCTGTTTTTATCTAATCTGTAATTGCACACTGAGTATTTCCCTGCTACTTCCATTCCTTGTATCTCCCCATCACTGCCAAAAGACACCTTAGTTGGCAGCTGTTAGTAAACTAGTGGAACTTAATCCATCTCTATGCCTTCAGTCCTCCCTGTTCCTGCAGTTTATCTACCTGCCTATTTTCCAGGAGGTGCTGGACTGCTAAATTAACTCGTAGTAATCTCATGATCTCACTGAAACCATGGATCCCCCTTTTGTGTGTGTGGGCATGCAGTTTTGGGCTTGTAGCGTCAAATGAGTTTGGAAGTGAGTCAAAAAGACTGATAACACATAATTAAACCAAACTGTGGTCTCGTTGGTGGAATGGTAGCGAACTAAGACTGAATCAGTTAACAATCCTTTACAGAATGAATCCTCACTCAAGATATTGAATAACGAGCATTGATGGTGATTTAATTGGCCAAAATGTGTGTGTTTTCACAGTACAAATGCACACACGCGCAAACACAGCATGCACACCTAACAGAGGCTTCCTAATATATGTTTGTCAGTGCTGGTTGCCACAGCAACAGGGCAGAGCTTGTCTTAAGGAATCCTATGGCAGCTGTGCACAGGCCATCTGGGAGAGAAGTAGAGTGGGAGACACAGAGAGAGAAGTCAGAGATTTGAGGAGGCAGAAAGTTCAGTAATTCTTAAAACTTTATCATTTTTTTAATCGTCCGTTTGATGATCTGTCACAGTTAGGATAGCCAGTAGAACACGAGACCTGGTAGGGATGGCCCTATTAGAGTTCCTCCTCAATTCCAATAACTGGTTTTATGCCTAATTGCCTGTAGCTGAAGTGGTGTGCTCTTCTGTGAAGCATTTTATGAGTTAAGATTAACACAAAACTTTCCACAGAGACATAAGAGAAGCACAAGAGACAATGACAGCACTTCACAGCCAACTGAGCATTCAGACAAGATTAAGATTAAACCACAGGATATAGCAGGGATGAACATATGAACATAGTCTGGTTCATAGTCAAGCATATTTCCGAATACAAATCCAGCTTGTTGGCACACGCTGCAAAATGCAGCATCGAGGCTGATAGTGGCTTGCCTCGCTAATTAGGGCCGGGCGATTTGATGATATATATCGTCAAAACGGTATAAAAATGTCTATGATGTATTTTTTTTTCTTCATTTATTTCTATTTATTCTATCGCCATTTAGCGGAGACTTTACGTTCTGATTCTTGCAGATTATGTTGCTCCAAAGTTCTTAAGGAAATGGATTTTTAATTCACATAGGAGATAGAAAAATAGGCTTTACCATGTTGTTATTTCATATAGACCTTTTAATTATTGAATTACCAGAAAACATGATATATATATATATATATATATATACACACACATTGTTATTGAGATAAGAAAAGACCTATATTGGGATAGAAGACTGCCCAGTCACCACAGACTTCAGACCTTTTTCTTCTTCTGAAAGCCTTTTCAATTTGCACAGACAAGAATGTAACACAAAGCAGCCCACGTCTATTTGTACATATGTGCAAAAACACTGCCTCTTTTTAATGTAATGAATCATGATCTATGTATCTATCTATGCGTTGTTATACACGAGGCATCATAAAACCTTCATAACATCATTGATCCTTTTTAAAGTTATTTTTTTTGGGACTTTTTTTTAATTGATTGGCCAGCTGTAGGCAGGAAAGGGGGCAGATAGAGGGGGATGACATGCAGCAAAGGCCACGGGTTGTAATCGATTATCGATTATCACGGTGATAAGAAATGAGCCTTGGTACATCGGGCGCATGCTCAACCAGGTGAGCTACCAGGCGACCCGATAACTTCATTGATCTTTACCTAATTACACATGTATAATTTTGACAGGTGAAACACGTGGTTCATTCAAATATAAGAATCTCAAATGCTGACCAATAGATGGAGACCTACTGTAGGGGATGCATTTCGCTGTAGCACACAAGTCAGCTTTAGCCAGACTCGGTAGAGGCTGCCAATCTTGTGAGTGATGGTCTCATTTGTTAATAGTAATTATACTTATTCTGCAGAGTTAATGTGCTTCAATCTAACTAGGAGTGAAGACAAAAGTCAGAAATGAGTGATTGAAAGCCCAGAAGGCAGCAGGCCAATGAGCAATAAGAGAGTCATATGTAGATCAAAGTAATAGCTTCTGTTGTTACTGTCATCCTGACAATTATCCACGTAACCTTAACCATCCATTTGTCTGTGTGTGTGTGTGTGTGTGTGTGTGTGTGTAAATGCATGTGTGCGTGCGTGCGTGCGTGCGTGCGTGCGTGTGTGCGTGCGTGCGTGTGTGTGCGTGCGTGCACTCCTCTGACCTGACAGCTTAGGGAAAAGAAGAGCTGACTTGAGACGCTGTGAAGCATTACCGTGTGATATCCCATGACATTTGCTGCTGTCCAAGCTACACACATGTACACACCATCGCCTCCACACACACTCCATCCTTCCCTTTATCCAGTCAGCTGTACTGGATCGAAGAACCCCTGATGGAAAATTCCAGAAAATAAAAAAAAAGACCCGGCCAGCAGCCTCTCTGAACATTACGCAGTGATGGAGGAGAGGATAGAGGGAGGAAGAGGAGGCAGGGCAACTGAAAGATAAATGCCGATGTGAGAACAGTTTTAGGTGAGATAGATGTGCGAGGAACAAAAAAGGGAAGACTAAAGCAGTAAATGTTGTTAGAATAAATGGCTGTGCTGACTGTCAAAAGTGCTGAGTGCAGCACAGTAAATCAAGTCTACACTTTTAGGCAGGCTTTTGCTTTTAAAACCAAGTAAATACATTACCAGGCAAAGTTTCATGCTCAGCAAGAGGTGACATCCTTCCTTTTGCATTGTTATGCCAATGTATGGCTCATACCAATTCAAAACCCATTTAGAACCAGTTTGAACTAGTTAATCATTGCTTTAAGTTAGTTTCATGGAACATTTTGAGAAATACTGTACACTTTTGTCATGTTTGTGTGTTAAGTAGTGGTTAGCCTAGCTTAGCATAGAGTTTAGAGACTGTGTACCATCTTGGAGCATAACACACCTGAGTCTCTGACTGAACTGTTGGAGGTCGAGTTGCATTGTGGGTAATATAGGCGCCAGGTTTTGCCAAGGAAGAAGATTGCATGGAATAAAAAGGCAATGTCACTCGTTCTGCTGCATCGATTTATTTTTATTTTTTTAAACTGTCCATTGTGAGTCGACAATGCTATTGGACTGCAATGCTAAATTGGTGGAGTAGTCTTTATTCCGATGGCACCAAACCTGGACACATCACTGCTCCTAAAAATAGTTCTAGCACGTAACTCTCCCTAAAATTCAGTTCTTTAAAATTATTTTCCGTTTAAGTGCGCGTTAAGCAAACAAGATATATTACGATCTGCTATTTGAAACTTTACCTAAAATCTGAGGCTCTGAGGTTTCTGTTTTTTGCTCGTTTGTGGCCAACCATATTTTCCAAGTCTCTCACACAGTATAGTGTATAGGATAGGATGTACGCAGGATGTCGCATGGCAAAGCCCCCAACCAAAATACCCCCGCATCTTTCTTTCTCTCTCTGTCCTTTTCCCCTCTCTTTGTGACTATTAACTTCATTTGAGTCGATTGGTTGCCATGGAAACCGGAGGTCGTTTGCCTCCCTCATGTCTCTTTGGATACAATAAAAACAAGGGAGGGAAGGAGAGAGAGGGAAAAAAGGCAGAGAGACATTGAGATAGGTTTAGAAAAGAGTGACGCCACGCAGGGATGTATTAAGAATTCATTTAGCCCCCGCTGCCACACACTTTCAGCCTCCCAGCTCTTTCCGGCTCTGTCACGCTGATGCTTTCGACACATTCAGGTCTTTTGGGTAATGGTCTCTGATGCCATTGAATTTCATCTGGCCATTTAAAGTTTCCCGCCAGCGGCCTGATGTAACTGAATCTGCTCCTGGAGCTTTGGATCATCAAACTTTGGCCTTAGACCGTCACTCTCAGGGGGTTGGACCTTGGGTGTGCCAGGAAAATCACAGCGTGCCAAAATGAATGTCAAATGTTTTGGAGCTCAAATGAGTCGATTTAATCAGTACGTCAATGGTCAGGAGATTATTAACTGTAATTCATCATTTTAATTATCTATTATAAATGAGACAAATTGATTAAGCAATTTATTTATAAAAAACAAAAATGCCTCTTTTTTTCACTAGGCCTTCATCACATACTGCACTGTATTGACTGACTGTAGGTTTTGGAACGTTGAACAAAATTAGTAATTTTAAAACAACTTCTTGGACTTTCAGAGCTTGTGATGGCCATTTAAAAAAACATAGTTTTACATGGTTGAGTCTTGATTAATTAGAAAATTAATGTATTAATTAACATGTCTGCTGTCAAGTAAGGTACTTGACAGCAAACTGGGATTGGACCAGTATAGTAGTTTGATGACATGTAATGCAAGTGCCTGTGTTATATAGGTCTATCACTTCTGTAAAAGACCTGGCTTACTCTCAGAATTCCATTAATATTGCATATATGGAAGAGTGTGTGTGTGTGTGTGTGTGTGTGTGTGTGTGTGTGTGTGTGTGTGTGTTTTTTCCTGGATTGCTTGAGATGCTCTTTTTAGCTGTTCACCTTTCCAATGACAAACAATCTATTAGGGAACATCTCCACAAATGCTGAAATTCATCAGAAAGCTATCGGAAAGCCCCATCAGTCACACTGTACTTCCAGCTATTTCATTGGAGCTGCTCGGTGGCCCACATTGAAATACTGTAGGTGTTCCCGGCAGCCTCCAGTATTTTGAGTGACAGGCGTTGGATGAATGTGAAGCAGAGCATGCTGAAAAACAATACCCTATTTGCAATCACTCCCTGGTAAAAAGAAGAAGAAAAAAGAAGGTTAAATAATTCTGGAGGTGAAACAGTTCTATAAAACAATTTCTGAGTAAATCTTCTTGGAAGACTCTCTCTGTAATAGACCGTTGTGCTTTGAATTTCACCTCATTCTCCATCCAGTTGTAGTGTCAATGTGCAGAATGTGTGTGTGCGTCTGTTTGAGGGAAGAAAAAAAAAAAGTAAAGTCATAAAGTGTCTCCTCCAAGGCACCTACACTAATTGACTCGTTTTTCAGAAGTGGAGAGCGACAGACTTCTTCTTCACACTTGCAGACCATTAAAGGCAGCTCATGTATAGGCAGCGTGCATGAAAAGCCAAACTGGAAAGCTGGACACTTTGGCAACTCGTTGAGGCTGTTTTTAAAGAATGCATTAGGCAGTGGAAATAACCCCCAGATAATCCTTATAGCATTAGCCCAAAGGCTGTCATCATTACTTAGACTGGTGGAAATAAGAAAGTGCTTTTATGCAGCCATGACTTTCACATTGAAGTGTGTTTTCATATATCTGGAAAGGCTGCGCTTTTTAGGTGGCACAAGCTCAGTGACACCTGCGGGTGATATCGCTGTCCTCATTATATAGGAAGGGCTAGCTACAGAAAATAGCTGAAGTGGCACATCTGTAGTGTGTGAATGTGTGTTTGTTCGCCTGCAGTATGTGCCTGCCTGTGGAATGATGACATCTTCATCTACATCTTTCAGTTATTATCAGTGAGCAGACAAATTGATTATATTGCACACAAATGAAAACAAAAAAATATGTTGATTAACACATGAACAAGCAGAACTCATCTAATCAAAATTCTAATTAAAATGTATCATATTAAAGCTATAGTGCCTAGTTTCTGCCGTCCCCATGAGGAATTCTAAGTAATGTCAACAAAACTGTCGGCGCGTCCACATGATACAAGCCTTCCGTGATCGCGCACCGGACACAAATAGTGGCATGATTTATTTGAGATTTTCTCTTTTCTAAAAGTATGCCTCAATCAAGATTAGTGGATCCCTCCCTGTTTTTTGATCAGTTTTAATTAGCTCTTGCTGTAAACTCCAGTACCGTTTACATTTCCATAGTGCTAATTCCAACAGTACAACAACAACGGCATGTCATACTCACCACTCAGTGTTCACTCAGAGTTTTCCTTCTCAAACAGAAACACTGTTTTCAGTCACTTTTTTATTTCCTGATTCACTACTAAGCTACTTTTAATGAAACTCAATGAAAGTCCTGATAAGATGTTTCACAAGAAATGCCGTCCACTGGCTCAATGAGCATAATTCCTCAAATCTCTGGTAGGCTTTTAATTTGAAATAGGAAGCAAGGGTTGAGTTTCAGTGGTTTCCTTAATTGAGACTCGGGTATTATTTCAAACCAGTTTTTATTTGAGACTTGTCGATAAGTCTACATAGGTCATCTCTATTACATACACCGATTCTCAACCAATTCATACATTACCAGCAACCGTAAAGCCTGGCCTCGCTATTATCCTGCTATTCCAACTCCTACAAGTCCAAACTACCAAAGTCTGAGATGTTTGTTTATCGTGTTTTAAGCATCTCCTTCCAGGCAGCGCTGTATGGAAGGCACTAGGATTAGGCAATGGTTATGGTTAGTGTTAAGGTTAGGGTTAGGTGTCTTGAAGGAGATGTTGGGGCCTAAAACACCATTGAGCGAGATATTTTTTCTATAGTTTTTGTCATTTCCATATTCTTAAATGCAGTGTGCTCACGCATATAGGTGTGCATTTCTTTTCTCATTTGCCCACCACTGTGTATTTTTTGAATAGCCAGAAGTTGGTTATCCAGAGTTTTTGAAAGCAATATTTAAAAGGTATAACCCAGTTAAAAAAGGATCCTACAGTGTATCAATCGCTGTGTGTGTGATGTTAGTCTGTGGGGTCGGACGAACGAGTGTTAGATGACGGGTCTTTACCTTTTCTTACATGTCTACTTTACAGCTATTAGCCTGCAGGACATTAATATTAAATGTGCCTCCCTGCAGTGCTGAATATTACTCTTTAAATCATCCCCATCAGCTGACTCGCATTGATTTAATGTTTGATGTAATGTGAGACTTAATGCGCACAAGTGAGTGTGTGTGTGTGTGTGTGTCTGTGTGTGAGCGTGTGATTGTGTGAATGTGTGCACACGCGTGGGTGGGTGAGTGTGAGCGTTTTATGTTTTTGAACATGTTGCTTGGTTTTCACGTGCATATCGGCGTATGTGTACTTCCCTGCTCGTGTGTGTTGATGAGTGGGCATTTGTGTGCCTGTGTGCACGGCTCTGTCTGTGTGTTTATGTGTATGCATGTGTTTTGCCCACTCACAGCCTATCTTTGTACGTGCTGTGATATCTACAGTAGTCCATCTCTTTCTTGAAAGGTTCATGCAAGGCCAAGAGAAGCATGTTGACAATTGATTCTTTTCTGGGAATTCTGTCTGTTTCAAACCTGCAGCGTAGTAAGCTAAGATACAAACGGGTTACCCTGCTTCTCTTCTTCTGCGAGCTTTGTGCTGTACTGAAGGCTGCCGCGGGAGCATTTCAGAGTCCTGTGCTGCATAGCCTCGGGAAAGGATTGGACATCCAGGGCTATTACAGCACATCCTCCTTCACACGCTTGTTAACCAAGCAGTGCGCTCACTCCCTCACCACACAGAAAATGCATATTGAATCACTCCGTCACACTCGGCTGCTTTGTTTCTGTCATTTTTTTCTCTGGCATGCCGCTTGGTTTTGCATGTTATGCTCGCTCCAAACCTTTCCTCCAAACAAGTGTTGTTCACGCTGTGGTACTCTGAAAACATCACCGCAGATATTTTCTGTCATGTGTTCTGCAGCAAGTTTTGAGAGCGAAATGCGATCGTCCTCATAGGAACCACAGGTTAAGATTTGAATTTCTTTGGCGGGCATGGTGTGAGTGTTAGAGGAGTAATACAGTTAAATGGAAATAGCTAGTTTAATAGTGTACACATTGTAAAAGTCTCTTAATGTATGTTTCATTGCTACTGCAAACAGTGCCTACTCGTAAGGCCTGCACATTAACAGCAACATTTCAAGAGTAGTGGTCCAAGAAAAAAGCATGGCAGGTTCTAAAAGTCAAAGCCGTAAATGTAAATGGACTGTTTTTATATAGCGCTTTTCTAGTTCTAACGACTACTCAAAGAGCTTTAACATAGTACAGGAACCATTCACCATTCACACACTGTGGCCGAGGCTGCCGTACAAGGTGCCACCTGCTCATCAGAAAAACAATCCCGCACATTTACACTCCGATGGCGTCGCATGCTGCGCCGATGCTGTACTCTAAAACTGACATTTTGTGACTGAATTGGACCCTGCAGGGTTCACCTTGTGTTGCTTTAGTGTTTCTACTGTTGCTGCAGTTTTACAGTGATGATACCTTTGGGACTGTCATAAAGTTTTTTTCTGCACTTTGGTATCAGCGACGTGATCCGACCCTGTGGAGTAACACCAGAAGATTAACTGTGCTGTGTCATATTTAGACCATTTGCAGCCTGTACAATTGAAAGGTCACACACGCTATGATACTAGCTATCATTTGGAGTTCTGACTCCTGCACCTTGATGACCTGTTTCACTAAAGCGGCATTGCAGTTTTTAAATGGGTCTGCATTTGCTTCAAATGACAAATGTAAGTGCATTTCCCCCTTTTTTTATTTACCATCATCTTCTTAGCCAAGGTGCAGTCGGAAGAGATTTCTGTCACCATCGTTGTTGAATTTAGGCATGTGATTTGGAGTCGAAGTCAAAACCAACACCTATTAATCATTCATGACTGTGATAATTCGGAATTAATGACTGAAGAAATAATGAATGAAATGTCACACATTCCTGAATTGTCCTCTCAGATTGTATCCTGTTCTGTGTCTCTCCACTCTACGAGCTGATTTCCTTAACCGTTATTGTTTCTACGTGGTTCGAACGCGTGAGTATGATGGTGATCTTGTTGAACTGCGTCACCCTGGGAATGTACCAGCCCTGCGAGAACGTCGACTGCTCTTCAGACCGATGCCAAATACTACAGGTAGACACACACACACACCCACACACAAACACACACATTGTTTTGTGATCATACTTTTGCCATCCTCAGATTTCAAGCAGCCTCCCACAAAATGTCACAGAAGCAAATCTGTGCCCATATTCAAAACGCATCTGAAACCCTCCTTTTCTTTATTGCTTCTGATGGTCCAGCGTGAAATAGCTCTAGGACTATTGGTTTGATTGCCATGAAACCGGTCCCCAGAGGATGAATCCTAATTAAATTGGTAATCCCCCAACTCTCTTTTTCTTTTCTTTTGCAAAACATCAGTGTTTCACCATAGTCTTTGTGACCATACGGACGTTTTACTTTAAAGTATTGTGTCACTGCAGCCATCCATAGCATTGTTAATATTGTCCATAGCAAACAACACAGACTTCACCCTGGGCGAGCGGGTATTGTTTATCGTTTTGTTTCCCGTAGTCTTCGTAATCACAACCGTCCCGTTATTGTCGCGCATCCCCAGCGGCCGTCTCCCAGCGTGTGAGGCGTCCTTTCCCTGTAGGGTATTTCGTGCTGGCCACCACGTAAAAAACGAGAAAAATGTCCCCGTGAACACGTATCAATAGATTAAAAATAACATGACATTTACACAAACTGCCGTGAGACTGGGTTGCATTGTTGGTTTGTTTAATCTGTCCATTGATTTATCCACTTCCCCTATTTGTCTCTGCATTTAGTTCACTAATGTCCTAGTCTCTTCTATTTAAAGTGCAAGGAAGAGATGCAATAAAGGAGGAATTGAGAAAACACTGTTTGGGAAAGGAGACATCCTGCCCTGAGTAGTGACATCTGAGTTATTAAGGACAGCTGCACAGCTGGATCAGCTCTCCGAGGGCTTGAAACTGTTCTGCTGTATCCTATTGCACTCAAGGTCTTATTTGAACAAGTAATGCAATATACTGTGTTTTAAAAAAATGAAGAGGTTCATTTACCACAGCTCGCACCATTATTGTGTGATGATATTTTTACCCTGACACCACCCTCTGGCTAATATTTACAATTACTTTACCACGACTGCAATGGATCCAAAACCGACTTTGGGGCTTAAACTTTATTTATCTTTTGAAACGTGGCCTTCTTTACAATCAGCATTACAGCTTCACAGAGCCACTGGCGTGATGGAAGAATGTTGTTTTCCTCTTCTTTGTTTTTAACCACTTTGTGATCTACTTTTTTTTAAAGAGTTCTATGAGGTTGACTTAGGCCCTGTTTACACGAATACGCTCGCGGGTGAAAATGACTAAATATTTTATCAGATGTGCCTTTCGTTTAGACGGCGACGGCATTTTTGGGGCTTAAAAATGCAAAAAAGTGAAACCACCCTCCAGAGTGAAAATCTTAAAAACGCTCCACCGTCGCGTCCCCGTCTAAAGGGTAAAAACACACTCTGTGTGTGTGTGTGTGTGTTCGCCGTGTGTGTGTGTGTGTGTGTGTGCCGTGTGTGTGCATTGTTTGGAGCAATAACTCCACCTCCTCGTCTGTCCAGACAAAATTGTCAGCTTTTGTTGTTCGCTTTGTCCTACTAGGGAGAGAAGTAGAAGGAAGGTTCTACGCAGTGCTTCACACTACCACCTAGGCGCCTGGTGTGCATACTATATCGAATTTCACACACTTTTGCGTCACCATATGCACGCAGATTTCCCCCCCAAAACGCTCGTCTGAACGCGGAATAAAAAGTGAGAACGCAACGGCACTTTTGCGTTTTCTCTTCAGAGTGTTTCCGTCTAAACATAGCCTTAGTTACACAGGAGCATGTCAGTTTGATGTATTTGCTCTACACGCATTCATCTAGGCTGTGGGAAAACACTTAATTCACTTACAAACATGCGTAACGAATCTGCGCACTTATACTCAGCTGTACATATTTTATATTGAACCCAACCAAAAGCAGACACACCAAGCTCACAAACGCAGAAAGACTTGAATAAACACATGCAAAAACATCCATACTCATACATACCCTCACATTCCTAGAAGCAGAGAACAAAGAGTGTGCTTCTAGAAAGTGTGCACATGTAGCCATCTATTCCGACACACACATAAACACACATAAAGAACACACTAATTCACATGCACACACTCTCTTCTTCTCTGTATTCCCTCCGTTTCAGCTGTTGGATGTCTCGCTCTCCCCTCGCGCTCTGCGTTCCCTGCCATGCTGGAGCCTGTAACTCCTCGCAGTGACTCACTGCTAGCATGTGGTCTTTATGGTGCAGCGAGCATGACTTTCTCACACACGGCAGCTTTCCTCGTCGTCTGGCAAGGCACCGAATCCCTTCTCACTTTATGTCAAAAGGTGGCCTGAGTGGGTGTAACATCTGTGCGCGAGCGTGTGCACGTATGTCTTCAGTCTGTCGGTGTGAAGCACTTGTTGAATCACCCCAGCGTCCTGTGTGTTTTTTTTATTTATATTTTTTCACATTCTCACAAGGCACCACACTCATCATATACCAGCCAACACACACACTAGATTGATTCTGCTCCCTGGGGAAGCTGGCTGGTGAGTTGGACCTAATAGAATTTCTCCTCCAAGTATCTATAGACCCTATTCAACATCAGCATGGACTTAGTGCGCTACAGCGCCACAGTCAATACTCTCCTCTCAGAAAATCCGTTGATCAATACCATCATTTCAATGGTGCCTCACCAGCAGAATCTTTAAGCTCTGACAGTTGTGGACCTAAAGCTGAAGCTTAGTTAGTTATTTAGCTAGTCAGCTAGTATACGCTTGTACAGTAGACGGATGGGTGAGTGGATGGAATGGGGAAAAAGACGATTTGCATAATAAGCCAATTTCAGATAATCTACAATTTGTGCACCTTAGTTTGTTATTTGAGAGTCAGAGGAGGCAACTAAAATAATAGTTTTGTCCTAAAGACACTTCACAACTCATCATAAAGGCTTTATCCACTTCTAACGCCTCTCGGATGTGTGTTTCATACAAGACCAAACAGAAGTTGAATTTGCGTCTTGACTTCCCTCTAGCGATCCTATGGCCTGGATGGGTGAGAATCTTCCTAGACGTCACACGTTGTTGTGTTGAGACAACAGTGTTTTCATCTTACTGAATAGGAAATGTTTGAGAATCAATAACAAGCCCTCAGAAAGAGAACTGCCTGCAAATGGGGTCCTTCCTTGCAAATTAAAAAGGACCAAATGAGTGCTTGGGCTTGGACACACAACTCTACCAAGGCTGTGTCCTGAAGTGTCTTTTATAAAAGCAGCATTCTTTGATCTGATCACTTGTTGAGTTGGATTGAAAAAAATGTTTTGAAGATGTGAAAGGTTTGGAACCTATATATATATATATATATATATATATATATATATATATATATATATATATATTAGGGCTGAAACGATTCCTAACGAATATAGCGAGGGTCTAAGAGAAGAGACAGGCGAGAGAAAACGATAGAAAGTTTGGGATCATTTTAACCTGCAAACATGCTACTACATCATCTTTGTAGAAAACATCCAGTCTACTCATCCATTCCACGGAGCGAACCCGACACCAGATAGCTAACTAACGTCTGCTGTTCTCGTCCACCGCGCTGTTTTACACAACTAGCCTACAGCCTGCTACTCTGCAAATAGCCATGTTTTACGAACAAGCTAAAATGAGAGCTGTCGGTTTGTAGTCTAACTGTTTATTAGTTTGCTCCTAATCTTTGGATCCTCCCCCCAGCATGGCCACTTAATATGCACGTGAATGACGTCATCATGCCAGTGATGTCTG
This sequence comes from Sander vitreus, assembly GCF_031162955.1. Classification (NCBI taxonomy): domain Eukaryota; kingdom Metazoa; phylum Chordata; class Actinopteri; order Perciformes; family Percidae; genus Sander; species Sander vitreus. The sequence goes on along the minus strand of NC_135856.1, from coordinate 6,579,417 downwards.
CATTCTTTATTCTTTCTCCTCACTGTGTATTAGGCTTCTGAAAATGTGTCCCCCAGAACAGTGTAGTTGAATAGCCCTGCTGTAAGCTTTGTACAGTCACATTTACCCTCTGGTTAGTGAACAGCTCTTTTGCATATCCAGTGCACAGAGCCAGAGGCAAGAAGGGGAAGGGGGTGAAAAATATTAACATTTGGGCCACCAAAAATGTACTTGGAATTTGGCAATAAAAAATTTTGCTTTTTCAAAAAAAACCTGTCTTTTGTATTTTTAATACACAGCAATAATACATATTTACTATTGCTGTTTACTAAGTATTTCTTATCCGATTACTCGATTAATCGATGGAATAATCATCATAATAATAATTACTAAAATAATCGATAGCTGCAGCCCTAATATATATATATATATATATATATATATATATATATATATATATATATATATATATATATATATATAGTTCTAAGTGTCATATCAGCCTCATGATTTAAGTATGAATCAGGCTATACTTAAAATACACTCACATATACAAAAACAATTTTTCTACCTGCCAAAGTATGAAAATATTGAAAAGCTAAGAACATAAAATAATGGTGACAGATAGAAGGGGAGTGCCAAACAAGGAAAAAGCAGAGAGAGATGAATAATGACAGAAGTATAGAGACGTGAAAGAAAAAAGAGCCAGTAGAGACAGAGGACTAGCATAAAAAGTAACAGAGTGAGAGCTGTAAGAAAGAGAGCTGTTGAATTTGAATTTGTCAGAGGGAGGAATGTTTTTTGACATTTGGTGAAGATTCCTTCACCCTTGGTTCGGCGATCTTTGCAAAACGTACTGTTGCACCTCCATCTCGTCCATCGTTCCGCTTTGACAAAGGTCAAGGTTGCAAACTTTGAGCGTTCCTCTACATTAGTAGGCCAGTCCTGCATCGCTACAGTCCTCCAGGACTGCTGAGTAGTATGCTTCATTTCAAGCAAATGACAAAACAAAGATTTACATCAGTGGTTCAGATTCAGAACATGTTTCCTCCAGTACGTCCCTCTGAAAATCAAATTACAGGCAACACCGAGCACGTCAGTTCATCTCCAATCCCCCTGTATATACACAGAAAAGAACACTAGCTAATCTAGGCTTTTTGCTCACAACAGCAATAACATGCATTAGCAAGCTGGGATCTTTGATTTATTTAGATTTTTTGTACTCCCCTCTTTTAATTAAATGCATGATTAAAGCTGGGGGGGGTTTGTCGATGCGGGGCTTATCTCTGATTACTGCACAAACAAATTTGTTTCCATTACCCCACCGTTTAGGGCAAACTGCTCAACTGGGGAGGGGGGGGGGGGGTGGTAAGGAAGGAGGAGAGAGAGACAGGGGTTTGAATGGAGAGATATGATTGTCGGGGAAAGATGGGAGAAAGAAGGTAAATATAACTGTTGTAGGAAGAGAGATGGAAGTAAGAGATTGGCAGAGAGGTGTGGAGAGAAAGCAGGAGGGAATGGAGATTGAGAGAGGCGTGGGAGGGGAGACAGGGCTAGGAAAGAGAGGAGGTTACTGAAACCTGTCTGTCTTTTTATAATCGACCAATTGAACAAATTGGGTTAATGTCTTGGAAACTGAGCAAAAGGTATTGGCTGAATCAGAATATTGCTGCATTTGACCTTGTTTACTGTCCTGGGCTAGAACTAACAGTTACTTTCATGAATGATTAATCTGCTGATTATTTTCTCAACAAAATAATCAAGTGTTTTGTCTGCAAAATGTCTACCGCTGATAATTTGTCAGAACCCAAAGTGGCCCTTTTCAGATTACATCAGCCAACAATCCAAAACCCAAAGATATTCACTTTACTGTCATATACAGCATGACAAAAAATAAAATAAAACTGCCATATTTGAGAAGCTAACCAAGGAAGGAACCTCTTGCTTGTATATGACGATTAGTCAATTGCCAAAAAGGTTGTAGTGGTAGCCATTAATCTATTGACAGAATATGAATCAGCTAGTCAATTAATGGACTAATTTTCTTCAGCTTTCTTACAGACATAAAGCCAGTGAGGCAGTGAGGAGATAACATGGAAAATGAGACAGGACTTCAGGCCTTATAGATGCCATGGATATGACCAATGCCAAGATTTATATATCTATTATATAAGATTTGTTTAAATAGATGTGTGTTGAATATCTAAATTGTATCCATTGTATTAGTAGTTAGTGAGGGTATGGGCATGGGCACTTGACACTCCTTACAAACTTGATAAAATGTGGATTTGGGCAGCAATACGTTCCTATTGCTGGAGCAACCCTGAGATGATCGAGTGCGCAAAACTTAGCATTGGCCAAAGTGCCCATTTGACAAAGATGAGTCAAGGAAACATAACATTTTCCCCGTGCCACTGTGTGTTGTTGACAGCAGGCAGGCTAGACCCATTGACTCCAAGTTTTGACTCTGCCATCAGCATGTTCCTACAGATTCATAGCACCAGGTGGTGTTTTTCCATTTGCTGCTGCATTTCTGTTTACTGTACTGTGCCATTTTCTGCAAACTCTATTTTTGAAACATGCATCAACAATCACACCATATTCAAAACACATTTTATTACAGTGGTTCCCAACAATTTTAACTGGTGACCCCCTATGTAATCTTAAGCAATGTCTTCTTGGGCCCTCTGGTCACAGGGTGCCAATAGATGATTTAGCCATACAGTAATTCCACAAGATAAAAGAAAAGATAAAAGTCAGAAACATTATTTTGTTTAATAGAATTTAGTTTTTTCTTGTTGTGAACCCTTAGATTCATACAGCAAACTCTTGTGGGGTCTCAACCTCTAGGTCAGAGATCTTCAACAGGGGGTCCTCGGAGTAACTGCTGGGGGGCCACCAACGTTTTGTAATTTTTTTAATTTGGAAAGTTCATTTCAAAAACTAATATCTCTTAACATTAATCCAACATATTATTAGCAAATATAAATCAGCCTATTTGTGAAAAAAAGACATTGATGATAGGCTTACTTGCCTATAGGTAAGGTGGTCACCTAGGTAACCATCCACAGATACAGTTAATCCTGAGGATTCACTGTGGCACATGCATGTTTAACATTATAACATGATTTATAAAATCATGCAAAAAAATATTATTTTAATAGCTTAGTGTCCTATGCACTTAAAGGTGCCGTAGGTATGATTGTGAAGATCCAGGACTTAGCCAAAGAATTTGAACATCAACAACTTCTCAGTCCCTCCCACCTTTCCGATAAAGCCCAAAATGGTCTCCTAAGCCCCTCCCCCCACAAGGGAGAATGAATGTGTGTGCATGAGCGGTGATTGACACGCAGTTAGACCCCCCCCCCCCCCCCACCCCCTGGCCCTGATTGGTGCATCTGATCAGGGAGCTGTGGATTTTTGCAAATCTCACTACAGGCTGTAGGTGGTGCCAGAGGAGCTGGATTTTTTTTTTAAATGACCTGCTTCATGTAGTTCTACTGGAACATAGGGTCAGAAAGTTAGTTTTATAAGGCTTATCTACTGTAACTTTAAAAGGTATGTATAAAGGGTTTAGGCTGCCCACACATCATAGGTTCAATTTAATATGCAACTTCATTTTATACAATATATGTAGTAGTCCCTGATCCGTCTCTCTCAGTTAAGGGGTCCTTGGCTTAAAAAACGTTGCAGACCTCTGCTCTAGGTTGAAAGCCACAGTTTTATCCCATCCTAGTCTACTAGTAACTAAAACAGAAAGGGTTGGTTCACCCAAAATAAACGTGTGTATATATATATATATATATATATATATATATATATATATATATATATATATATATATATTTTACACTTGCCTCAAATAAAAAGTGTGGTCGTTTGTTTTACTTTTACTTAAGATTTACAGATGTCCTTCTCTGATGTTAGTCTTCACCTCCAATGGAGATAAATGGATGTTTGTTTGTGGTGCCCGAAACACTTAGAAAGTTTCATTCTTGACACCATGTCTCTGTCTCCCTATGTCTTTCTGTCAGGCTTTTGATGCATTCATCTACATCTTCTTCGCAATGGAGATGGTTATAAAGATGATGGCCCTGGGAATCTTTGGTCGACGCTGTTACCTCGGGGACACTTGGAACCGACTGGATTTCTTTATCGTCATGGCAGGGTGAGGACCTCCTGTTCCCTTTATTCTATCCCTTTTGCATGGCAGGGGACTCACATGAGTGAGAACAGTGACATGTTTTTGTGCTAAACACACCTCTTGCAAAGCTCAGTGATTTACAGCACGGAATGAAAACAATTATATTAAGCATAATGAGTAAACACTGCATTTATAAAACTCATTTGTAGGATTTAATGGGAACAGAATATATTTTATTTCCAGTAATGCATTGTCCTATTAAAGGAGAATTCCGGTCGATTCCAACACATAGCTCTGTTGTTTTTAAATTTGGAGTGCTGTCAGTAGTGAGAAAAATGAAAACAATCAGTGTTGCCTACACCGTGTTAACCTCCTGCTAGCATTAGCACCCAACAGGCTTAAAACACCAGAACTAAACAGGGCTGAATTAGCAGAACTTGTATGCATTTCTTTCACATCTACTGCAGTCAGATTCACTGTGTTCACTCGGAAGGAATCACTTCACATGGGTAGGCACTTTTAATGACATTTTGAACATGTTAAGAGGCTAAAACCAAGTTTAAAACTTGCCCTGTTTAAGCCTGTTGGGTGCTAATGCTAGCAGGAGGATAACACGGTGTAGACAGTTTTTCGTTTTTCTTGCTACTGACAGCATTCCAAATTTAAAAACAACAGAGCTATGTGTTGAAATCGACAAAAAACATTTCAGACCGTCCTGCCAACCTGTATACATTTTAACATCAATGTACGCTGTAACGTTTTTTTTCACTCTAAAGTTAGCAGCTGCTGTTTCAATCCTGTCAGCTGTCTGCAGCAGGCGGGGCTGTTGCTCCGTTTCCCTGCGACTGACGCGCACACACACACACACACACACACACACACACACACACACACACACACACACACACAAACACAAACACACACGGTGGATGCAGGAAAAAAACACAGATGAGATGTACAGGATGACCTAAATTGAGGACAGCTACGCTCGTTATTGTAAGTGCAATGATAAGTTAAAGTCCAATAAGTACTTTATTAAACCGTATGAATGTGTGTCCCAGCCCAGGATAGGAAATTAACTAACAATGTAGAGATCAACAAGCCACTGACAATGACAGATATGTTCATATTTGATTAATTCAATAAATTATTAAATCCACCAGCTGTTTTCACATTATACCAACATTTGCAGCATCCTGAGCCTTTTTGGTAAGGTTCCTAGAAAATCTCAGCCCAGAGTAATTAATTAATAGTAATTATTATTCTACCCAAAACAAGTTTCCTTTTTATATATTTTTTTATTTTACTAAACTACACAACTATACAAAAAAAATTGCAACTTTTTTGCAACAACTCGTGTTATGGTGCGCATTCACCAGTGTTTTTGTTGTTGTTGTGGTACATGTAGGCTACTCCTGATTTTGTCATCTCATCTCTTATATGCAGTGCGAGCCAACACCGGGCCCCTAAGCAGGATTATCAAGGCGGGCCCCCCTACTACAGCACGTGATGACGGCGCAATGTCCACGAGTAGGCTACCATCAATAGGACAGGATAGGATCATAGAGACACATTAATTCCTGTTTTTCACCTTTATGAGGCAAAAAAAACTGGCTGGTAAAAAGTCACTGTGGCAGGTGGACTTTTAAATCCACCTGCCACAGTAGCTGGTGGTCAAAAAAGTTAACATCATGCCCTGTTTTCTTCTCCTTAAAATCCCTCCTCCCTGCTTAGCAAATCTGCCGTCATAATAACAATGTGCCGAGGTAGAAACAAAACACACCTATGATTAATGAAGACACCAAGTACAACCCTTCTGAACCATGCTCCCGGCGCACGGACCCTTTTTTCCGCTGTTAAACTTACAAAAGTGGATTCGTACATGCCCTAAACGCACCAGCACCAGGCGCTTCACGCCGTGCGCTTAGATAGTTAAAATACGGTCCACAATGTTGCATAATAAATGCATAAATGAATAAACTTCCGTTACAAGAATTCTGTACACTGTCGTTGCTTTACACACACAATCCTATACAGGAGTTTTATCGCCACAGAAAACGTTATAGTTTTTCATTGCGACCAAATTTCACACCAGCTGACAGCTGAGATAAATTGATCATTTTAACTGCTGGAGCACTAATGAATATCTAAATATTATTTTCCTCAAAGACATGATTAACAATGTATTATTTGATGTGTGCATCACTCACATTGTTTTCAGGAATTAATACAAAGAGCTCTGCATTCTCACAAGCACAAATACCATTTTGGTAGGCTTTAATTTTACTTGATGGTAAAACAGTAGAGTCGGTGACAGAATAATGAACACAACAGAAAAAAAATAAAAATATACTCTGGCAAGAAAGACATTTCCAGAGCTGGGGTATTATCTCTTGGCACATCAGAATTAAAGTAATTAACATGATTTGATGACTCAAAACAATCAAGTTGTATCCTATTATTGTTATGTTGTGGAGTTTTTTTAAGAGATGATTATCATGTAGAGCAGTACCCCTCTACGACCGGTAAACAGATCCCCTTTAAAGCAGACGACACAGCCAGGTTAACTGGGGATGCTGTGTACATATCTCTCGTTCGTACATTCTGTTGGCTGATGGGTTTTTAAAGAGACATTCTCCATTATGTTGGAGACTTTCCAAATGTCATAATTAACTTTGACATACTGTGCACAGGAAAGCAATTATGAACAGTCAATAACAACACAAAAAGTATCTGTATTACGTTTCAATGGCTTAAAAAAATCATTAAAAAAACTCAGAAAATATATACTGTATAAAAAAAAGCTATATACTAATTGAATCATCCTCAATTAATCTACCCTCAGTAGTGTATCTAGTGATATAGCACTTGTCTTATTATGTACAAGTACATGTACTAATTAAAATGTGAATTATCTTTAAGGGGTACTCCAGAGATTAAGTATTGCACCTTCAAAGTTCCAAGTTGTTCCAATTATTTAGAACTTGGCAGCAGGGGCCAAGTTAAGTCTGGTCCCTAGTAGTCTCGCATTGACAGACCTTCCTCCACAGCGCTGCGGAGGAAGGTCTGGCTAGCCCACACAGCATTCCGAGATGGGAGAAAAACGTGCTCCGGTTTATTGGCATTTCTTTAAACCAATCACAATCGTCTTGAGCGGAGGTAGGTGCCTGACGGAGCCCCAGTGCCGCTGCAAAACAGCCTCGGGAAGGAACTTGTTTTGGTGGAACACGTGTATGTTCAAAAGTTGTTTTAGACGTGCAACAGAAAACTCAGATTGGACAGATAGACTAGGTAGCTGTCTGGATTTACCACAAAGAAAGCGGCAGGAAACGGACATCCGGCTGAAACGAGGGACATCAGGCAGAATTTCCAGCGGCACCTGAAAAATCCTGGGAATGAAACGTCGTCAAAATACAGTAGACTAGGTCCCCAAAAATGCTGAGTCCTACATTTCCAATAATAAAAACTCAATGGCAATACTCTTGTCTTAGATCATCGTTTCTACTACAGAGACAACCCTGATGGCTTATTTGATGATTTTCTAACTTGACAAAGCTTCTAAAGAGCAAAGAAACACACATCATACTCTGTTTTCACCGGCTGAGTTGAACTAGTAAAATGTAGCAGCTAATAAAGCAATTGTTTTCCAAAAAAATATGTGTTTACATCTGCAATGTGTGTAATAAAATACCCCTGTGTCTGCAAAATGCTAACACAGAGCTGATGGCCAAACACATGTTTTAAAATGTCCTGTAACTTGGAAAAAGTCCACACCACAAACAACACTAAAGACCACACTATACTCCTCCAACATTTTCTCTTCCCCCTTTTAATTAATATTCAAATAGTTGTTTTAAAATATTGCGTTCCAAGATATGTATTTCTGTTACATCTTTCGTCGATTAATTATTAAGCTTCTCCTTTCCATTGTCCCCCTGTAGCTTTCCATTTTTAACTTAACTTGCATTTTTCTATCTTACACATTTTCTCTGCCTTTTCTACTCCCTTCATCCTCCTCTTCTTTTCCCCTCTAGGAAGGGTGAACATTTCTCATTCACATTTACTGCCCTGGTTTCTCTAGACTTCCCATGAATTTCAAGTCACCAGCCACGCACTGTTCCAGCCCTTAGGCTAGAGAATATACCGCTGTCTCCATCTTGCTTTCTTCTAATGCTTTATCTAGTCTGTTCTTCCACTCTGATCCCACAGTTTCAGCACTATGTCTTTCTTCGCCCTCCCTCTCCACGCTTTTCCTTCAGTCATCATCCTCTAAGCAGCAGCCATAGAGGTCTGTCACCTCGTCTCTGTGCGCCAAAACCACAATGCTCAGCGCGTGTGTTGCAGCCACCTCCACCACCACCACCAATTACTCCCCAGTCTTTCATTCAACACATGCAGCTTGTGTAGGGGCAAAGGATGGGTGTGTGTGATAAAACGTTGGACTCCTGGGAACTTGTGTGCTGCAAACACAAACAGTAGGCGAGCTGCAGGAAAGGGATTAGCACCAGCGTGAGTCTCACACCAGGCTCTGCTTAGCTTGCCTATGAAGCTGAACCAGACCCCTGCACACAGTCAGATTGTATAAAGCAATGTGTGAGAATGCTGGTTGTTTGTGTGGACTGGTGTGGAGAAGGCAGGTGTCCAACACTAAACCAGAAGTTTGCTCTTTGAAGGAACTCTCCCACAGGCACAATCCCAAGTTTCCCTCAGCTGAGATTATCATGGCAGTTCTTTTATTCACAACAAAAACAGCGCCATAGGATATCAGTCTCTCCTTATTCAGATCTCCAGTGTGGTATATGTACACCAGCGTGGCTCTTGGTTGCTGTAATAACATTACTCACAATGAGTGACTCTGATCCTAATTTGTTGAAGCGCTGCGCCACTGTGTTGGCCTCCAGCAGAGTGGACAGGGAGTGGGAGGAAGAACAAAAAAAAAGGGAAGGTGGAAAAGTTCACTGTTGACACCTGCAGTTGCTCAGCATTACAGTTGGACTCTTGCCTTGCCTGCATGAGGATATTTGATGTTTAGTTGTAGAGGTTTTTTTTGGAAACAGCACTGGGAGCAAGGAGAATCTTGGCTTGGGTTGACGTCTGTGAACTCTGCCAAAATCTGTCTTTAGTGTCAAAGTTAACTATCATGAATGAACATATCCTTGTCAAAAATACAGTAAATTAAATACAGGAGTTAAATGACTCATCAATGACCAAGTATCTTAAAAAGGAAGCGGGCTAAAGCTGAATATCTTAGCTATAAATCTCTAGGATTGCTTGTTTATGCTTTTGAAGGTCAGCTTGAGCAAGAAACCGCAGCTACAAGTTCCACAGTTGCCTCCCCTCAAAGCCTTTTCCCACTTTTAAATATCCATTTCAAGTTTGACAACCTTTTTTTGCCCCTGGATTCTTATTTTTTTACACTGAAAGCGCCTCGGAAATGTTCGCATAACGGGAACCTGTCCTTCTAATGATCCCTATATATTGTATTCCTGTGTGTATGTGAGTGCATACTGTATATTTGCGTGTAACCTTTTGTGACAGTCTGTCATCTGGGGTAGTTTTGGAGAGGCTATATCTGTGAGTGCAGGCCCAGCTTTACACCTCCTCTCTCAGGATCCCTTCATTCTCCCAGCTCCTCCTCTCTCCCTTTACGCCCTCTATCTGTCTCCAACACTAGGCAGAGGGAGCGGGAGTGAAGGTAAAGACACGCTGATGTGTTGAGAGAGCATGAATGAAAAATACTAGCAATATATTGTGGAGACAGGAAGGGACATCAAAGCGTATTAACGGAGAAATGTCAGGGCTCATAAATTTACACATTTTACGCTCTTAATGTATTCTTATCAAACCTATTGTAAGAATGACCAGGACTGTGTCCTCTGTTGCTCAGCCTGTTGCTCGCTCACTCGAATGTTCTGCTCTGAGCATTACCTGTGTGAGCAGAACCAACACTGTTCAATGGGCAATCTAAGCCAGTTAATTGCTCGCCGCCATTGTTGCAGCCATAGATGCTGGTTGCGTGATTGGCTCCTGATGGGCGAAGCTGCGCAGAAGTTCAGCTGCTGAGAGATTCACCGCAGTGGCAAATGATTCTTGCCAAGCTAGAAAGGCATTTGTTTTTGGTTGTTAACAGAGACTGAAGACAAGTTAGTTGGTCCCTAAGGCAGACAGGATTTATCAGCTTTTACAGCCACTTCAAATTGTGGTACATGGTTTAAAATAATAATAATAAAACATGTATTCTTGCTATGTGAATAGAGCAATGTTTTTCCTGCTGCAAGAAGACACTAGTTGTTTTTGAAGTATCACATTAGAAAATGTTGATGGAAACGGCACAATTCGAAAAAACTTCCCCAAATTCGCAAAAATGTTTTTATGCACGCTTGAGGTGCTTTTTGCCTTTTTCGAAAAAGAGTTAATGCGCAAAATGGGAGATGGAAACAGCTTTGCCGAATAAGTTGTGACGTAGCGTAACTCACATGACTATAGTCCCGGTATCCATCGGATGGGGGAAGGATCAGGATACGGGTCCCATCAAGTGCGCCGTATTGTGGCACAAGGTGCGTAGTGGAGTTGCGGTGCTGTGGCTCAGCCACGTCGGGTAAATTGACGAATTGGTTCAACAGCTTGAATCGTATGGCCCTGCACACCGCATACACACAGCGGTGAACAGTTGTTTTACTGAAACCAAATGTCTCTGCCACAACCCTGTATTCTGCACAGGTGGCCAACTTGTACAATGCTACCTCTCTCAATTTAGACAAAGAACTTAGCTTCTAAACTCTTTGATTTAGCAAGCCTGTTTGCAATCTACAACCATGCGTAACGTCAACTTGTGACAAAACTACGCTTTGCGTAGTCTAGTTTATTCCCTCTAAACCAGTTGATGGAAACGCTTCTAATTGTCATTTTCTTTTTTGCAACATTTTAAAAGTTTGCTTAAAATTCGCTTGACAATTAGACGGAAACATGGCTACTGTTCACTTTACATTTACAGTACATGCGGTCCTCTTATGCTTTGGATAGCTCAGAAGATGGTTCTGTTTATAGAAAGAGTTCCTTTAGGCCAGGGGTCTTCTAGTTTTTTAGGCCAAGGACCCTTTAGCTAAAAGAGAGACGGAGCAGGGACTGCCAACTACATACATTGTATAACCTGTCCCTCCAGGATTTTGCGGCCTTTTTTTGAGATTGTTGCGGCCCAAAATGCCTGATTTCGCGGGAGATTTTGTAAAAAATTGCAATAAAAGTTGCGATGTCTTTTGTATGTTTGTTGCAATGAAGTTGCGGGAGACAGTGAAAGTTGCAAAAGAGTTGCGATTTTTTTTTTTTTTTTTTAGTTCTTTAAAAATAAAAAGGAAACTTGTTTTGGGGAGAATAAAACTACTCTGGGCTGAGATTTCCTGTTAACCTTACCAAAAAGGCTCAGGATGCTGCAAACGTTGGTATAATATGAAAATGGCTGGTGGATTTAAGAAAATAAGTAATAATGTATTGAATGAATCAACTTTGAACATATGTGTCAGTGGCTTGTTGATCTTTACATTGTTAGTTAATTTCCTATCCTGGCCTGGGCTGGGACACATTCATACGGTTTGATAATACTGACTTTAACTTATCATTGCACTTAGAATAACGAGTGCAGCTGTCCTCAATTTAGGTCATCGTGTCGTCTCATCTCCTTTTTTTTCCTGAATCCACCGTGTGTGTTGTTTGTATGTGTGTGTGTGTTTGTGAGTGTGTGCAAGCGTCAGTCGCGGAGGGAACAGAGCTGCAGCCCCGCCCGCTGCAGATAGCCGACAGGATTAAAACGGCAGCAACTTTAGAGTGAAAGATCGTTACAGTCTACATTGATGTTAAAATGTATACAGGTTGGCAGGACGGTCTGAAATGTTTTGCACGGTCTTTCGCTGTATGTTTTGTTGGTAATGTGATATGTTCTAGAGACATACGTCTCGTCTTCATATCACAAACAAGGAAATGATCAATCCATTCTCACTCCCGCTTGGTCATTGGCTCTCAGAGTGCACGTGGGACTGCTGTGATTAGTTGAAGTCGCTGGAAACTTCAGGTTATTGGTCAAATTTGCGGAACAGTTGCGGTGATTGGTCAAAATTGCGAGTCGCACCAAATTCGCGGTGATTGGTTGAATTTGCGTGAATTGGCGAGATCGCGGCATCGCGAAATCCTGGAGGGTCTGTATAACATTTAATTGCTTGTGTCTTTAAGGCTTTTCCCCTTTCCTTTATTGTGTTATGTATCTTTTTGTGTATGTTATAGGTTTAAAGAGTGAAAAATCCCAAAGTCCACCCCAAAGGGACTTACCATCTCCAACAGAAAACATTGTTCACAAACTGCTCCAAACAGCTCTATTGTAGTCCAGCCTTTACTTCAGAGACAAACGTGCGTCACTTTGGAACACGTTATAATGCTCGCCTAGCTGCTAGTGTAGCACGCCCTCATACTCTCCAACTGACTAGCTAGCTAGTAGTCCTTACCTAGGTACAGAGCATGTGCGACTCCCAGCAAAGATGGAATAGAAGTGTGATGCCTCACTCTGTAGCTAAAACAGAGAGCTCAACACACAGGGTGAAAAGAGGAGCTGCAGCAATGTGAAGTACAGCAGTACAGTATTCAAAAATAGTGTTTTTTGAAAATTAAACCACATAAACCTATTCTGGTACAACCTCTAAATACAAATTTGAACCTGAAAATGAGCATAATATGAGCACTTTAATGTCTTACCTATAGTAAGACCTCATCGATACTGTGTAGATTAAATATTTTTTTAGCAAAAAGGCTTTGCTAATGTGTTAGATTCATGTTAATGTATATTTTCAGACATACTGTATCTACATTTTTTAAAACAATTACTGCAGTAACTCTGAGGACCCCTTAGGGGTCGAGGACCCCCTGTTGAAGAATAATGTTAAAATAATATATTTTTGAAAACATTCTAAATCAATAAAGATACATTCTTTTTTTTATCAAACATAATTAACTCTGAAACGTCATCAACACGCCCACTCACTCGCTGTGAATTCTCACACTTTGGGCTCAATCGGAATTACACAGACTTTGGACTAGGGAGCTGGCAGGGTAAAGACCGTTTGATGTCTGATCCAACTGATTCAGACTTTTTGTTATCTGTGCCATCTGTTTCTCTCTATTCTGGCATTGTTTTTATATGTATGTGTGTTTATATGTGTACACTGTAAATGTGCAGTCCGTCATATATCAAACATATGCTTTCAGTATATATATTAACTGTCTCCTCCTTACATTCTAAGCTGCCAAACCATATACTGGTGAGGAGAGCAGATGGGAGACCAAAATTGATCTTGATCTTTCTTTAGAGGAACTATATTTACATATATATATCAAATGTTCTCCCCCACCATTTACATAAATAAGTTGTGTCTGCTCATATAGTTTTCTTCAATATTGGATGGAAGTAAGCATGTTCTTGGATAAGGTTGAAAATAACTACTCATGTTCCTTTGTGAATAAGCAGGTGCATTTCAACATTTATTTTGAAGGACCATCTACTAATTATTCATAATTTTACAAGATCACACCAACAATGACACCAGAGTGTCATCTGCAAATGTGATGATTTTGTGACACTGATTTGTTTGATAAAGAGTTGAGAATTAAGATACTGAATAATCGAGGATAAGACACAGTGTCATAGAAAACAGAAGCTTTTGTTGGCTTAAATTATTCTACACCAATGGAACAAAGTTTCCGCAAACCATAAACCACTTCCATCCGTATGAACAGTATGTTCCCAACAGTCAGTTTGTTCAATAGTTCCACCAACCAAAACCAAGTGCACCACCGTAATTAGCAATTTAACATATTTTCCATTCTTGTATAAAAATTGACAATTGACAGTTTTTAAGAACGTAGCAGGAGCCTTGGCTCACATATAATTATTGATGACTCACTTTCAAGCACCAGCCGTAATGGTGCTGCATGCTTAATGAATATGTGACACCATATTATGTTGATCCGATGTGTAACATATCCAACACATTAGTGTTCAGTGTGTGCATGTGTATCGGTATTTTCATACTATCCATACACTCTAAAAACACTAATTTGCAATGCATATTTAATGCAATGGGTGATGGGCACAAACCGAATGAAGTGTTTAATTCACTAAAGCTTAGTCTTTTAAATGTATGCGTTTGTGCACTGTGTGTTTGGGTGCACATGTACGATATGCACATATTCTAATTAGTTTAATTGGAAGATGATCCATGAGGTTCTTGAGTTAATGATGCTGAATACTGTTTGACACTAAGCGTACAGTAAATGAAGCCTAGAAATCAGTCTGGTATCATATAGCACCAACTGGCTCAACAGATGTGCCTTCATGGCTGATTGTTCTCCTAATTCCAAATGACTAATATAGAATATAGATACATACTGGTAATTTGCTACCAGATTATTTTCAACCCTTGTCAGTCAAACAGTTTGTTCAGAACTGTGAATCTAAGTCTGTTCAGTCCAGTTTCTGTTGACTCTCATATGTCATCTGATTACTTCTCCCGGTTAAGATAAACCAGGTATGGTGTTAAAACAAAAAAGCACATATAATGCTTTCATCAACTGGATGTAATTAAAAAATACCAGGAGTGATTTCTCAAATGTATTTGCATGACATGTGATGTGTCCTTACATCATTTAAATTCCCCCTGGGTGTCATGCATTCACTTTGATGATGGATGTACTTTGACTGACTGGAAGAGCACACAGACAGGGTCAAACTTTATTTAAAACTTAAGGCCAAAAATAAAATGTATAAAAGCACGGATGGATGTTACATCAACTAACATAGCCTTCCACAACAGAAATGTAAATGACATGATACCTATGTCACTGTTCTGTCTGACAATGCAACTATAGCTTTTTTACATTTTTTGTCTTGATTATTTAAGTTTCTGTTCGTTTCATGAAGATATTATGGTTTAGGTCTAGTGCATGTTTAGCTTAGTTTAGCACAAACACTGGAAGCAGAGGAAAAAGCCGAGCAGCTAACGTTTTCTCCTTTGTCGTTTAAATGAAATAAATTGACTATTTAACACAGTTTACAAGAGTTAACAATAATCTCCTTGTTCCAGTTTTAGTACAAGCAATTGAAGCTGTTTCTACCTATTGATAAGGTGATAGCAGCTTATATAATCACAGCTAGTAATAAAGTTTGATTTCATTTTGTGAAAATGTTTTAAATCTTTCAATATTTTATGGATATGGGAATCATATGGGGATTATATCTCTAACCTGGCCTGGGAACGCCTCGGGATCCCCCAGTCGGAGCTGGTTAATGTGGCCCGGGAAAGGGAAGTTTGGGGTCTCCTGCTGGAGCTGCTACCCCCGCGACCCGACCCCGGATAAGCGGATGAAGATGGATGGATGGATGGATGGAATCATTTTCTAAGGGAGTTGTGCATATGCAAATTACCTCTCAAAATCTGTGGCAACACTGAGCACCTTTAACAGGGCACGGTTCACCACATCTCCTTGCTGCTAGCGTTTGTGAGGCTAAACACATCCATGCTGTACTGAATGCAGTGAGATGAAACTGCTATTAACTCATTTAACAGAAAGAACACATACAAATGCATTTCCTAAAATATAGTATTCCTGTAAAGATGGTTCAGCCATGTTACACTACATTGTGACCGGTGTAACAAAGTGTTCATTAAAATGCTCCCGCAGCGCTTTTTTATATATTTTTTGATTCAGTGGTGTTTAAGTTCTTTCTTTTTCTATTCCAAATATAATTTGCTTTACATGTACCAATTGTTATTACTCCATGCCACTTTTATTCAATTTGAATACATTTATTTACTTTGCAAGTAATTTTGTGACTCTGCATTTCGTGTCGAGATATAGGCTACTGTAGGTCTTGAAATGCATTCATAATGGTGTTCAAAAGGTCATAAAAAGACTTGGTGAAACCTGCAGAAACCCTGTTCAATGGACCTTTCAAAACCAGTTTACTGGTATGGAGTCCTACTCGACAATTTACTTTCCTGTTCTGGATTTTGTTTTGTAGTAGTAAGTGACAAAGTCAGAGGCTTGAATTGGACGTGTGAGAAGTATAACAGGATGAAATGGGGGAGAACATGTGGGATGAGGGATGGCTAATGTGTCCGTAACAGCTTCAGCAGACAGATGGCTTTCGTCTCTGACAAGGTATTCACATGTCTGTACATAGAAGACACACACACACACACACACACACACACACACACACACACACACACACACACACACACACACACACACACACACACACACACACACACACACAGACACACACAGGGACATGTGTATGAGTATCTGTACCCAGCTGGAGGTGTAACAATAGCTCATTAGAGCTCTGACGCCACACAACACTCTGCAGGAATGTGAGAATGGAAAAAAATACACACAGAGAATGGAAAATAATACACAGGGAGAGGAGGGTGAGGATGTTAAGAAAAAACGAGCATGAGAAGAACAAGTTTGTGTGGTAGAAAAATCTGTAATAAAATAAAATAGATGACAGGAGGAAAAAGGTGAGGAGGAAGACAAGTGCGTCAGAGCTGTTGTAAATGAGTGCGTGTCCTGTGTGCTCACCTGTCTGTGTGCATGTGTGCGCGCCTCTATCTTCTTTTACTTGCAAACCACTTCTGGGACTGAAGATATACTGCACTCATTAATCTAATTTTAATAATTAATGCCATCTTCTCCAGAAGGAGTTTTCGCTTGGACTGTGAGACATTTAGTGCTGTCTGGTAATTGCCATATTACGGTAGTTTATTCTTGCTTTTTAGGCCATGTAAAGCCAACAGAATGGCCTACATGTGCAATATCTATTTAGCTGCATTATTTTTTTCTAAGGCCATCCACCGCCTGGATCAATTAAATGTCTTTGCTAATATATGTTGCACCTGATGTGACTAAAAGCAGATTAATGTTTGCTGTTAATGCTGGTGAACTGCGATGTGTGCAAAGTGTTGTAAGGGTCAGCCACTGTAGCAGATAAATGACCATCCTTCAGAGCTTGTATTCATTATTTTGGCCTGTAACATTGAAAGAATAGTTTCAGATTTTTCAGATTTCACAGTTATTAGCCACTTTTGCCTGCAGATGATATTTTAGTTTACTTTTCTCATTTTGTTGGATTGGTGTCAGAGTATAATACTCTACGATATAATACTGGAATACTAACAATCTTAAATAATTACAAATGATATTGGGTAACACTTTACTTGAAGGTATCGACATAATCGTGACATGACACTGTCATAACTATGACATGACACTGTCATGAACTTGTCATAAACATTATAAACAAGTCATAAATGTGTATGACTTATGTCATTAAGTGTCATTCGGGTTTTGTCATGACAAGTTGACATTGGGTTGTCTTGATTATGACAACTTGACATTAATCAAAGTGACATAACCAGAAGTTGTCTTGGTCATGAGAAGTTGACATTAAATTAGTTTGGGATGCATTTGTAATGACAACTTGACATTAACCAGGATGACATTACCAGAGGATGTCTTTGTCATGACAATTTGACATAATGTCATCCTGTTTAATGTCAAGGACACTTGTATGAGTATGAGTATGAGTGAAATGTCTTGACAACTATTGGATGGTTTGCCATTAAATCTGCTGCAGACATCCATGTCATCCGAAAGGGAGGAAATGTAATATCTGTGATGATCACCTGGCTTATCCTTTAGCCTCATCATCAGGTCAACATTTTAATTTGTTCCAATGTTTTCTTTAATGACCAAATATCTGCAAATTGAATTTCCATTAACCTTAGCTGTACTTTGTATTACGTATAATTAGCAAATGGTAGCATGCTAACACACTAAACTAATATGGTGAATATGGGAAACATACCTGCTAAACATCTGCATGTTAGGATTGCCTTTTAAGCACTTGGCTGTACACTTGTAGTACATAGAGTATAGACAAATCCAATACACAGAACTATTAAGGGCAGTAACAGCAGGCCAATCATGACATGTGACATGCACCATACATGTCTACATTATGGGTCAAGATCATTCAAATTCAATAACCAATGATATTTTTTTTTCGATTGCTTAAGCACTATTTTAAAAACAGGGACCGGTTTTTCAAACACTACACACAGTTAGCACAACCACACACCCAATTAGCAGAACAACTCAGACCCTTTGCAAAATGAAACACACGTTTCATATGACTTAATTCTGTTAGAACCCACTGCTGTTGCTAACCTAAAATACTTTTAGCAATTCTACTTCTCAGTGATTAGAGTACTGTAAATGAAGTACACAGGGAAAGTGCAAATATACAATAAGTTCACCAAACACTACACAAGACCAATGCTGCAGACTGGGGAAAATATAATGTATTTCTCTCCATATACCCAAATCAGTCAACATGGAGAATCAACAACAAAACGTGCCAGTTTTCATGCTACTACATTAGTGTGCATAACACTGTTAGCTTAGCAAACAACAGACAAACATAAAATACTGTATCCAGTACAGGATACAATTACAGTAAACAAAAAAACAACAAACAAACAAAAAATACAGTGAAAATACAGAGAAAATACTAGACTTACCTGCTGCATTTTTATAGTGCTTTAACCTGATTGGTGTGTCTACAATTAAGCAATCATGTGTTTGCGCACCTGATGGCTGTGTTTCACAGATTGGCTCACAGGTGTGGTCATTTGACAGTCAGTGCTTTGGAAATGACCGTAAGTGACATCAAAATGTACTTCTGTCTCTAATGTGTACAAGTGTGTTTAGTGTTTTGCAAATCACTGTGTATTGTGTAAGTGTGAGGCTGACAATGTGCTTATAGTGTTGCACATCTGGGCTAATGTTTTGCTCCTTGAGTGTAAGGTTTTAATAATTGGGTAATACTTTTTATTTCAGTGTGTAAGCAATCGGCAAAAACTCTATTAATCTCATGATTGCACATTAATTAAAAAAAAAAAAAAACACAGTATTTTTCACTTTGAAAATGGAGTGCAGCTCTTGACCTTGACTAATGTGAAGTTGTTTTTTGAAGATCGCTGTGCCATGGCAAAATAATGAACGCCGTTGGGAACACCATTTTCATTTGATTGAAATTCAAGAAAATAAATGAGAGCGCTGTGAGGAAAGGCTCCAAGCGGACACGTAATCTTCGTCCAATGGGCAACTCTAATGTGTCCTTTAGGATTCTCCAATCAGTCACTGAGAGGAGAAAACATAACCTGCGACTTCAGCTTTCAATGAGAACAAATGTTGAGTTCCCTTCTCTATTTGAGTTTGAGCCATGCATCCTAAAAGTGAGCTTTGAGTGGGTCACTTTGTACCGACCAACAACCGTATCAAATATTGATTGTAGCCAAATTCCACTTTTGCTTTCGAAATGCAATTTGTACTCATAAATCCTGTATAGTTTTTTGAAGCCTGCCCCTTACTTTATCTCTAACATTCAAAGCGTCCCTCTCGATCCAGCAGGGAACCCCTGGGGGAAAAACTCTCCCACTCTTTCACTCTGATAGCTCCTGAGATTACTTGTGACGGTGCTTTTTGGGGGTAAAGTAAACGATGGAGACAAAGCAGCTCCCTCAAGAGAGAAGAGACACCAGAGAAGGAAAACCCCCAAAAGAGAAGGAGGATGTTTAACAATCGGTCAGAACTCCCCCTCTAATGCCGCTTAGGAACAAAAGTAATCTAGTTCCTTCTCTCAAATATTCATGAAGCTGTTTGGTAAGAGAGCAGTCCTAACTCAAACACAGACCGACACTAAATTTAGTTTGACGTGTGTGTGTGTGTGTGTGTGTGTGTGTGTGCGTGTGTGTGCATGTGCTTTTGTGTGTGTGTGTGCATGTGCTTGTGTGTGTGTGTGTGTGTGTGTGTGTTGTGTGTGTGTGTGTCTGTGCGTGCGTGCGTGTGTGTGTACTATAAGAGTGTGTGTGTGTGTTGATTCACAGTTTACATAACTACACTCTCCAGGAGTGTGCATGTCTGAGTTGGGGATGTGAGTGTGTATTAGTGTGAGAAAGACAGAAAGTGTATGTGTGGCCTCTGTCTTCTGTTTTGACACAACTCTGTGAGAGCCCAGAGTCTGCCCCTAGCACTTTATCTACTTTGTGTGTGTGTAGTTGGGTGATTGCACCATATAGCTTGCAAAAGCAAGAAAGCGACGGTTGGGTTTAGGAAACGTGACACGCAGGACACGATCCCCGGTCTCCTGGGTGAAAGTCCTGTGACTGACCCATCCACCACCCCAACCAACCTCCCTATGCGGATTTTCAGCCTTTCAGACTACTCGCTACGGCGTAAACTGACACGCAATCGCAAGGTAATGTAAGTCAATGGAGGCCGAACGGCGTTGATAAACACTCCGTTTGGTTAAACTCCTAAATGCAACATACTTTTTGCTTCCTCTCATTGTGGAAGTCAATGATGTGTCAAATTAGATCCCAGTGAGGAACCAACCTCTGTGATGACATGCAGATATGGCCGTATCCAGGTACTCTGCAAACTCCGACCTTAGTTTTCATGGTCGGTGTGTTTTACCAGCGTGATTTTGTCTGATTTGCGTGGGGAAGCTGTAGCAGAATCAGGGCACCGCCGGCTCCTGTCATCACCAAGGTTACAGTAATAAGCTGGCAAAGGGAGAGATTCATATTTCATGGCTCACTGAGTTTGAAACATATGCAGAGCTTTGGTCACTGAACTTTAGGTTTGGGTGCTGGACTGCAAAGTAATAAAAGCCAACTGTTATGTTAGGGAGTTTCTGGACTGTTTTTTTCCAGCTTCAGAATGAGGTACAACTCTGGGAACATCTATGCTCTTCCGATTTGACAATTAGTTGAAGTTGGCAGTACCAGAACTTTGACATGGCCATGTCTTTTTTTTCTGTTTTTGAACCTCCTGAGTTACATTCTTATGTAACTTGTTCATGTTTTCTGGCTTTAAACCTCACGTGATTTCATTTCAAACTGTGAAACTCCCTCTGGAACACCAGGAAATTGGAGGATTTCTGTTACTGTCTATTTCTCTGTTATTTTGCTGTCGAAAAAACTTTCTTAAGACTACTCTCCAGATGCGTACGTTGAAAGGTCGAAAGCGAATAATTGGCTGGGCTTAGCCTGAGAGCAGCTTTCCTCTGTTCAGCCAGGTATATGCATATTGCTCTCCTCTCTGTCTTTCTCTCTGCTCCTAACTTTGTAATTATCTCCAGCACTTGATAAAACCCTCAGACTCACTTCCTCTCCCTCTCTCAATCTCACTTTATTGCCATCGTTATATTGCACTTAATCATTCCTCGGTGCTTTACTCGCGTTGGTTTCTGATCTATCCGTCCCTGTCTCACGCTTTCTCTCCATTTCCCGTCATCCCCTTGTTTCTACTTCTCTTTCTGTCAGTCCTCTCCCTCCTTCAATGCACTCTCTATCAATCTTTCGTTTTCCCTGTAATGAATTTGTCAGAAATAGGTCAAATAGCAAAATACTCACTCTCTATGCTTCCCGTCTCTGTCTCTATTATTCCACACCTAGTTTTACTTCAAGCTTGTGTATTTCCTCCACCTTCAATCCCTCGGCTTTCATCTCGGATGGATGCAGGTTTAATCGCACCTTTCATGCTTGTGCATGCTTGCAATTCTGACAGGATACACTTTGATTCTTTCACTACATGTGCTAAAATGTATATCCAATGTCAGATAGCCAGGAGGTCTACTGTACTGACATCTTTCTCCATCGCTGTCAAAATGAAAGAAAGACATTTCTTTTTTTAATGCTGGTGTAACTTTGCCATGTAAAGAAATACACCTATGCACATTAATATTCATGTTCTGCTGCAAACTACTCAAAGCGTTTGTTGTCTAACAGTGTGTTTAAAGACAAAGAAACTGATTTTTGCAAGCACAATTAAGCTACTGTTACAAAGTCTACCACTGACCCCTTGTTGCTTTGAATGTCTTGCTTTATTAGGTGAACACATTCCAGCTCATTCATTCATATTAGGCTCTGCACAGCAGGACCCCGACTGTGCGAAAGGTGTGTGTGCTTCTGTTTAAGCTTATTATTTGGAACAAACATGGAGGGGAGGAGTACATTAAATCAACACAACTCGGAAGTTCAGATAAAATTGCTCCTCTGTGTGGATCACACAAGTTGTTTTTGTTTGGTTTGCATTGATCTTGCTTTTCAGTCCGTTTGATAGACTGGAGACATATGGAAGGGTTGTTAACCAGTTTTTCTGTATGTTTTGTGTGTGTTTTTTCAGGATGATTGAATACTCGCTGGACCTGCAGAACGTCAACTTCACCGCCATCAGAACAGTGAGGGTACTGCGGCCTCTCAAAGCAATTAACAGGGTGCCAAGTAAGTCACAACACCAATTCAGACTGGGTTTTACAGTCAACTTTGGCTATCTACACATGACAAATGGCCTTAGCTGTCACTTCATCACTCAGTTAAGCGTCGGGTATACTCGCGTGCAACGAGGGCCGCCGTAGATGGCGTGCGCGCTACGAGCATGCACGGAGACATTTATGCTCAGCGCATTATTCGTTGCAGTATTCTCCAACACACCAGAGGGCGTACTGACAAAAATAATCTGTAAAGTAGCAAGAAGTAGAGAAGAAGAGACCGGAAAGAAGGAGAGCAGGCTGCCTGGCAACAGTAGTAAACACATCCATGTTAAACACTGCGAAATATTACATTTATCTGCTCTAATCACTAGCATGACTTTTGTTTATCTCCAAATCTAAATGACTGTCTGCCTGTAACACTGTTAAGAACGCTCTTTCCATGAAGGCATTTTTTAGCTTTGACAAAACAATCTCTTATGTCTCTCTCCAGCTAAATGGTTCTTCTTTTCCCAGTGTGGTGTCTCTCTCTCTGACCACATATTTAAGGCTGTTTGACTCCCTGTGGTCTGTACATAAAGAATCATACAGATGTTTGTACAGACGATCCTGCTCTTCTCAGCCGAGCGTGTTGAATTGAAAGCACAGCGTGCACAGTGGGCGCGTAGTTAAAAAAATTCTAGGGGGGGCACGACCACGCGCCGCGACAGCTTGCAGAGCCCCCGCGCTGGAAACTACAGCCGTGGTGACGTCATTTTATGGCGCGCGCACCTCGCGCCGGGAACACCGCAGCGACCATAAATTTACCAACACGTCATCAAATGATTGTACCGCTGTTCATCAGAGAACAGTTCAATTATATATAAACTGAGAGATGAAAGGATGTTCATTCATGTAATTATGTCTGAGGCAGAGCTTGGTCGCTGTCCGAGGTGCTGAATATGAGTCATTGAGCCAGGAGTACCTCAACTGTGAATATGTTCAGATTAGATGACAACAAGCTGTAGTTATTACTTGCTGGAGAGAGTGGGATTTTTGCTTTGACCTAATTACTGTAGAGCGATGGTGATATTTAACCACTGTAGCGTAAAACTCATTAAAAGTTATTTGATATACATTCTGATTTGTGATAACATTGTTTTTGACATTACATTGAACAATACCATACCATTCTATTCTATTCCATAACATAACATAACCAGGGTTTTCCCTACAACTGGGGGGGGGGGGCGGACTAGAGTAAGCTTGAACAACAGTAAAAACTGGAAACAAATAAATACCAGTACAAGGTGCAAGAAAAGAAATAAAGTAGCCACGAGTTCAAAGATGAGAAAGATGCATTTCTTTTTATTGAAAAATGTAACATTTTCTTGAGGGAGGACCCCACAACCCCCCGCCAAATATGTGCACCTAAAGCTTGATTTACGGTCCCGCGGACACTCCACACAGAGCTTTTCTCCGTAGCCTACGTACGTTTATACTTGTGCGTTGGTGTGTGCGGCAGGGCCGGCATGTGTGCGTGTGTGTGGGGAGTGTGTGGTAGAGCGAGTGACGGCGATTAGCTTCCGAGTGAGTACCAGCTCCAGAGTCATTGTGAGAGAAACAAAGTGTCTCCCCTGTGCTTTCTGACCACGGTGTGAAATCTGTAGCAGGTTAAGTCAACTCTCTCCTTGATGTCATGTCGTTTATGGAGAAGGAGAACCCGTAAATGAGTAGGAGGGGAAATGCAACACTACCAAGTGTCGCCGCGATGTGTAGTTACATTTTTCGATAGGTTCACGTCAGGCTACGGCGTAGGGTCCGGCGTAGGGTCCGGCGTAGGGTCCGGCGTAGGGTCCGGTGTAGTATGTACCAAGCCACGGCTTAGATTTTACACAGAAGCATAAATCACGCTTAAGTCTTCCACAAACCGAGGGAAAACACTGATAACATAACCATTCCCTACCATACCTTACCTGTATCAGAAGTACACTCATCTCATGAGTGAAATAAGTAGACAAGGTAAGTTTATTTGTAAATCTGCATTGAATTGATCCAAAACAACTCTTGTAATATTGTGTCTGAATGTGGTGTTTACCGCTACCTTGCACACAGATGGCTCCTGGCATTGTTAGCGACAGAACAAATGCTGCAGTGCGTTGTTATTCATTCTGGAAATCAAATGGGCCACATGAAAGCAGCCCCATTGTAACTGCAGCACCATACACGTCGACACGAACCTTACTGACAAATGCTCCCGAAATGCTTTTTGTCTCAGCTGTAATTATGTTGATTGTGTACCTGTTGTTTCAATGAGCTGGCCTGGTGGGTTACAGGTACATTTGTGCCTGTAAGCAAATTGATTTTTGTCTTATGCATTTAAAACATTGATGGGCTTCTGCACAAAAATAAAAGTGGAAAGAATAAAATTAGGAGGTCACATTTTGTCTCTGTTCAGCCAGTGTATCGTATATTGTTTGCTGCACATGCAGTTTCATCCTGTGGGAGGAAACCAATTATGAAGGGCACCAAGCTCACAGGGCTATTAGAATTTCTTAAAAGTAATTTGATCCACCCTGAGCCGTTATAATTTTGTACAAAATCTCCTCAGCACCGAAAAACCGTCACTGAAGTGGTGCAGAGACGTTCTGAAGTGTTTTGATCGCCCCACTTCGCCTCTGAGAGTGCTGCTTAGTCTCTCTGCTTTTTTGATGAGAATAATCAGAGCTTGCTTCTACTTGCGTTTGTGCTTTGTGTCTAAATTGCACTTCGCAGGCAGTCATTTTAAGAAGCTATGAGTACTCTCTAAGGCGGATATGCTGGTGCTTGAAGTTAATGTTGTTTTGCTTCTTTTGTGAGTATAATTGCTAAACCTCCCATTGCTCATACATCTGTAACATAAAATATTGGATCAATTTTGTTTTTTCTTCTCTGAAAGCAGGTTGGTCACAGGGAAATGTGTGTTGATTTTTTTTTTTAAACTTAGCACCAAAAGTAAGGAAATTTGTGTTTGGTAGATTATTTTTCTGTGGTAACAGTGCTTTTGGGCAATACATTTTATACCATTGGAAAGCCTGTTTAGTTCCCTTTCAGATGGCCCATTTGAAAGGGAACTAAACAGGCTTTCCAAAGATATAAGAGTTATTGCCAAAAATTGTTACCACAGAGAAATAATCTACCAACACAAATTTCCTTACTTTTTGTGCTAAGTATATATTTGTCACATCATGTATACAGAACATATATGAGCATGCAGATATGAAGAGCACTTAAACATAGGCTATATGTTTTCACAGGGAAACCGTTGATGTACCTAGAGTCAAGGGCACTTCCTTTGTGTTGTGATTATATCCAATTATTTGCATTCTGTCAGCAGTCTTTTTCCATGTATCTCTATTGAAATATATTTTTTAGATGAAAAGGTAGCAAGAGTTTGTTAGTTTCTTATCCATTGTTCTTATTTTTTTCTATGTGGGATATCTCTATGTGTATATTTTTCTCCATCCTTTCCCTATCACTGAATTCTCTCTGTTTTTATCAATTTTCTGCTTTGCATCATTCAGTCTGGGCCAATGTTTAATCTTCATTTTTTACCCAAACTGTGATCTGTTCTTAACCAAGTCATTATTGCATCCACACCTAACCAAACCTTACCCTTAGTGAAGTGAGATAACAAAAAGTGGAAAGCATTGACAAATGATGTTCTCCTTATAGAGGCAGAAAACAGTAACAGACTTTATTCACATTAAAAACGATAGCTTGGTTAGTTTGGTCAAATGTATTCAAATGACCTGTGTTTTTGTTATCTTGACAAGTGACCTCTTGTCCTAACATAGTGAATAAATGATGACTGCCCTCTCTCTGTCATTTCCATTAATCATGATGCCAATCCTATAACCTTAAGTATGACCATGACCTTTCTTTATACTTAACAGTGTGGGTCGACTGTTGTAGAAAGAAGTGGCTGATCTTTAATGCAATATCTACGTTGCCCATTATCAGCAACCATTCATCCAATGTTCCAAAGGCACATTCTGTTTATTAATCTGATATCATTTTAAAAGGCTAACTGAGAAAACATTGGAGTACCCTTTTGCAATTATGTAAGCACATAATGTAATCTGAAAACTGCTGCCCTGGTTAAAAAAACAGTGCAACTAATCTCAGCTGGTATTCTGTCTGTAATGGAGTGGAATGGAAATTTCTAAGTGAACCCAAACTTTTGACCGGTAGTGTATATATATATATATATATATTTTACCAATGATTCCCTAAATACTTTCTGTTTATACTTTACCGTCGATGGCGACTACATCATATCTGTTTCCAGCAAAACAGACCGGGAGCAGAAAAATTGGAAAATCCATGGTATGTACTTCTTGACAAATGAAATAAATGTCAGACTGACTGTCTGACATGTGATGTGCATTATTTTTAGAAAACAATTACTTCTTCAAAATGTCTCAAGATATGTTGTCTCTAGAAGTGTATTATTCAACTTTTGTTTTCGTCAGAGAAGGAAAAGAAAATCACAATACTCAATAATATCCAATACTTTTAGAATTGCAATACAAATGGAATCGGCACCCATGTATCGTGAAGGAATCAAATCGGGACAAAAGCATATCGTCCCAGCCCTAACCGTCATATTGTTTTATAAATGTTTATTACACTAACATTGAATGGGTTGTACAGCTGGAAGGAAAGGCAAACAATGACAAATCATTTGAGTCGAAACCATGTTTACAGCTATAATCTGGAAGTTATATGTGCAGGGGTGACTTTTCTATTCACTGAGCTTCCTTTTGACATTGAAAAGCAAATGTGTGTGTGTATTGGGCTATCTGTAACAGATCTTAGAAACAAGCTAGGAAATAGGCATTATACGAATGTCATACTTTGTACAATAAAGACGATAACAGAGAAAAATAGATCCTCTCGCTCTAGATGCTTTCTTTGTGGTTTATTCAGCAACATTTAAATAAGGACACTGCATTTGGCTAAGGGAAGGATAAAAGAGAAGAAGCAGATGATAGAAGGGGAGGAAAAAGAGACACAAAGAGAGACAAACGAGGGAGGGAAGCAGGGATTATCGAGCTCCATGAAGGATAGGCGAAGATGGACGGGAGGAAGAAAGGGATGATGAGAGGAGGGATGCGGGGGGGACTCAGATGAGCAGGCTATTATGATGACTGATAGACCCGAGGAGACAAGAGCAATGGATGGAGGGAGATTCTATAGAGATAAAATAGCAGAGGGACAGAGAGTGGAAGATCAGATGAGAAAGGTGAGATGATTATATCTTAATGAATATAGAATATATTCATATTATTACTATTTGTATGGATAATATGCAGATTTATTGATAAGCAATGCTCTCCCAAAACTTATTCATACATTTTCTCCAACTTTAATAAACTGCTGTTGGCTGAGGCATAAATCCCAATGTTGCAATTTCCCTTAGACCCTGACTTTAAGTTAGTTAGCGAAACACACACAACTTGAAGCCATTATGGCTCTGTGTACTGTACCTTTAAGACATTTGCAATAATTGGGTGGTTGGAATATGCCAACCAATAATGCAGACAAATCTGAGGCTCATGCTTGAGATGCTGGAATATAATGGCGACACGTTTACTAAAACCATCCTCTTAGGTTTTACCTGTGGGTGGTGATCTATTCCTTGTTTAGTCATAGTGATTATTTTACTCTAAGCTAACTAGCCAGAAGCTCTCACAGCTAATTCTAGAGGAAACTAAGTTTGTAGAAAGATATTGGAGGATTATTTGGCAAACGGCCAATGCCAATGTTCAATGCAAGTGCATGAAGCAGTGATCCTTTTATTTAGCGAGGCAAAAAGTAAGGGTGATGGTTGCGGTAGTGGATAGGTGCCCACCATTTTCAACCTTAATTCTGGAGATAGCAGTTTGTTTCCTGTCTGGTCCAACAGTTGATATTGGCTTTTTTTTTTTTTTTTTCTGTTGGTAGCAAGGCTCGAGGATGGACAATGACAGTCATCTGGTCGGTAGGCCACTTTGGTCCAAACGGAAATGTCTTATCAACTATTTAATGGATTTCCATGAAATGTACAAATATTCATGGCAGGGTGGATTGTAGACTAATACTTTGGTCAATGACCAAATATCTACAAAACTAATGACATACCCATCAGCCTCAGCTGTAAGTTTTCGGTTAATTGACCCTTGTAATCATTGCCTGTTAAACATCTGCATTTAAACATTTCTATTGTGAGCGTGTTGTTTATATTGACGACATTTCATTTTGGGGATTGCTCAGGTGCCGCTGGAAATTTTGCAGGATGTCCTTAATGTTTGGCCGGATGTCCGTCACCTTCCGCTTTCTTTGTGTTGTAATTTTAAACTCTGGTGGATTTCTGAGGACTATGGTTAACTGCTCCTCAGATCTCTGCAGGGTAAATCCAGACAGCTAGCTAGACTATCTGTCCAATCTGAGTTTCTGTTGCACGACTAAAACAACTTTTGAACGTACACATGTTCCACCCAAAACAAGTTCCTTCCCGAGGCTGTTTTGCAGAGGCACCGTGGCTCTGTCTGGCACCTAGCGCCGGCCAAGACAATTGTGATTTGTTTAAAGAAATGCTGATATTAGCATTTTCTGTGTCTCAGTAAGCTATTACAGTGTGACCAGTATGAGCGATACCAGGACCCCAAAGCAGCTTCAATGGAATTCCGAAATTGAGATTGATTTCATGATTTAAAGCTGCTCTTTTCCTACTCTAATATGTCAAAATGTGTTCCCTGAAAAAAGCCTATAGCTTGTCAAAAACGCAATCTTTGCCTACACTTGATGTTTAATAGTCCAATGTCAGCGTTTGTGTGTTGATAGCATCTGACCATGAGAGCATAAAAGCTTTCTTGAACTGGTATTGAATGGCACACTTGTGCTTTATAAATTATTAACAGGACAGTTACCAACATGAATATGATAGTATGAAGTTATTTTGTAAACCACTCAGCCTCAATGGTCACATGATGAAAAGGTCAGCGTACAACAAACACAGATGTGCGCTGCGCCAGCACCAGCTGCCAAAACCCACTTTTTTTATTGGATGACTAAAGAAGCAATTCTCTCCCTTATTAAAAACAATTTACCACAGAGCTCATCTCAGGGGTAATTCAATCTCCATGCTGCGCGAGACACACAAACATGGAGTGCTTCGCTCATGCAGACACGTATACAAACACACCGGAATATGCACAGACACACTGCACACGGACGCAAAACCACAACTAATGCAAAGCAAAGAACACGCACTCGTAGGCTCATATGGACTGAATGTGTACACACACACACACACACACACACACACACACACACACACACACACACACACACACACACACACACACACATACTCAATGGAGGATATGTGAAGTGAACAGAAGAGTCAGTTAATGGGATGCTAATAGAAATTATCCAGGCCTGGTTCCCACTGGCCACAGCTTAAAGGACTGGGCCTGTTCACTACATTACCCACAAATCCCCCCCCAGCCTCCTGGGAAAATGCCGTATTAGCAGCCAAGGTAACGGCCATCATCACAATATGTCTCTGCCGCCCCTGTCTTTTCATTTATTTGTTTCATTTTTATTCTGTTTATCCTCACTTCTAATCCAATTTCTTCAATTGCTCATTTCCTTTTTCTTTGCTTCTAACATCTGCAGCTGCTCCTGCAGTCTGCTGCAAATTATCGGATTATTAAAGTTGCCTTTTATATAAAAACAAACGGTTGTTATTCTATATAGCCATATCCCATCATGAAATAGCCAGGCTAATTTTAACTTCACTTTAATTACTAATTACTTCCTGGAGGAAACATTTAGAATCTTTTCATCTTCAATTACATCTCGAACTTGGACAAAAAGCTGTTACACAGTGTACTTTTAGGTGCTGTGTTATCCCTTATTTATATACTTTGTCTCTTCAACATTTTACCTTGTTGTGTTCTTTTCATTTTTGTGAATATCTTATGTTATACAAAGTTTAGTATTATTAGTGTTGATCAATTGTAATTTAATATTAGTGTGTCTTGAATTGCAGCACTATAAGCTGCTACTGACTTCAAACAGACGTGATCATTGTGACGAAAATATGTTTGAGACGTCTTTCCTAAAAGAGCTTCTGTGATGTGTGATATCTGGCAGCAACACTGCCCGCGTTATTTCCAGAATAGTTCAACTAGGTGTAATTGACTTTGATTCAGAGCAGACTAACTTGATTTGACATTTTCAATGTCAATAGCAATTGATTCTATCAAACCTTTTTTTTATTTTGCCCTGGCTGGCAGTGAAAGCTAACAGTTTAAACTCGGAGTCAATAATATTTACATTAAAATCCAACTGACGTTCACTCTGTTCACCAAAGGTCATGTTGCTGTACGTATGTCTGTGTTTATACTGAATGAATGACAGAAGGACATCTTATATTTTTCCAACAAAACTTAAATCTCGCCCTTTGAGGGGGATTTCAAATCTCACGAGAAATGTGCATTTTTACAGTTGTGATTGGTCACTTCCTGCAGTCCTAAAGAACATATCGCACAAGGACATTTTTCTCATGGAGATGTCACATAATTATTTTGGTTTATTTTTTATATATAATATAAGTCAACTATCAATTAATAAAAACCTGCTCAAGGCTTTACATCTTATGTGTCGTCTTTAGAATAAAACATCGTAAATCATCACGACATTTGGCAGGAGCCCTGGGAGAAGGTCTGAGGACCGCCGGCCCACTTACCCTTGATTAGTCGGCTAAATGCTGTATCAATCCTCGATCTATTTTACAGATATAATTTAACCCCTGGTTTAGTTCGCTTATACAGATCAGTACGTAATGGGCCATGGGATCACAATTAGTGTGAAGCTTAGGGATTGATTAGCTAATTATGATAATATGAAGGCTTATATAGAAATGCCAGCATAATTTAATAAATAATACATTTCTGCACAAGCAAAAGAGTGGGAGGGATGAGAGAGAGAGAGAGAGAGAGAGAGAGAGAGAGAGTGTGTGTGTGTGAAAGAGAGAGAGAGAGAGAGAGAGAGAGAGAGAGAGAGAGAGAGAGAGAGAGAGAGAGAGAGAGGTAGTTAGGTGGAAAGAGGAGATATATGAGAGTGGGTTTGTCCAATGTGTTTCTGTTTACGAGTGTACAAATTATACAGATGCATCTTTGTGTGTCTGTGTGTGTGTGTGTGTGTGTGTGTGTGTGTGTGTGTGTCTGTGTACTTCTACTGTTAATTATTCATAGAACACTGTCAATATTCTTTTGTACATATCTTAAAAATGACTATTGAATATTAACAAAAAATGATGTATGAAATATAAAATAAAAGGGATGTGAGAAAAGGTACCGCTAATTTCAGGTTAAAGAGTAAACTACAGAAAAACTAACTAGTATAGGTATTGCTAGTCCACACTTTGCTTGAGGTTTGAATGTTGAATTGTGCTTCTTAATGTGCATGGCACAGCAACCAGAAAGAAAGAAAGAAAGAAAGAAAAGAACAACAACAACAAAAAAGCATCCCCATCAAAAATATAACAAGCCAAGACTGATTATGTTTCCATACATCAAAGTAACTTAAGGCCGTTTTATGCTTCTGTGTCGACTCGACGGCGAACCCCGCAGACCCCTCTGCGTCTACGCCGGACCCTACGCCATAGCCTGACATGGACCTCCCGAAAAATTTAACTACACGTCGCAGTGACGCACGTCGCTCGGCCGTGGCTTGGTTGCGCTGCATTTCCCCTGACTCATTTCCTGGTTCTCCTTCTCCATAAACAACATGAAATCAAGGAGAGGATTAACTTTTCCTGCTACAGATTTCCCACCGTGGTCAGAACACACACACACACCAGCGCACAAGTACAGTATAAACAGCAGGCCACTGACGTAGACTATGGCAACAGCTCTGCATGGAGCCTCGGCAGAACCATAAAACAAGGCTTTAGTCTGAGCACATGCTCAACTTACTCAGACGTTTTGATACTTGACTGACAACTAAAAGGCAGCATAATATGAATTCTTTGGTAGCGCTTTACACCCAACAATCAGTGTGTCATTTCCAGCTCAGTGAATGGAAGCTAAATTGGAAGGTTTCCCTAGAGAAAAATGTGCTTTCTTAAAGGTTTTAGTCAGAGATTAGTTCTTACTTGGTTAAGTTCAGGCACAAACCATTCACACAAGCATCACTACAGTATATACATATCTCCTCAGAACAACAAGCAACAGATGTCCATTCTTAAAGACAACTGTGTATTTGCATTCAGAAGACTTTAAAAGTGACAAAATAACAAATGAAAAATACATTAAAAAATATATTAGAAAAAAAAAAAACAGTTTGTTGAAACATTTTGACCTGATGAAGATTCAGCTGAGATCATAACATTGTCAGTTTACATTTAATTGTGGTTTGGAGTGAATGTGCAGCCGGTAATGTGGCCTGTAGTCTATATCCTTGACTTTCCACTTCCGGGATTGCTCCGTTGCCAAAACGGAAATTCCACCAGATTTCACTCATTTAGGCCAGATATCCGTTGCCTTGGGCTTCCTTTGTGTCAGCATTTTAAACTCTGGTGGATTTCTGAGGACTAAGGTTAACTTCTCCTCAGATCTCTGCAGGGTAAATCCAGACAGCTAGCTAGACTATCTATCCAATCGGAGTTTTCTGTTGCACGTCTAAAACAACTTTTGAACTTAGAGATGTTCCACCAAAAATAGTTCCTTCCCGAGGCTATTTTGCAGAGACACCACGGCTCTGTCCGGCGCTTAGTGCCGCCCAAGGCGATTGTGATTGGTTTAAAGAAATGCCAGTAAACCAGAGCAGCTTTTTCTCCCATCCCAGAATGCTGTGTGGACTAGCCAGACCCTCCTCTGCAGTGCCGCGGTTGAGGAAGGTCTGGCAAAGCGAGACTATGTGGCCTGTGTCATGATATCAATGTTTTTGTGTTTTTCTCTTCAGGCATGCGCATCCTCGTGAACCTGCTGCTGGACACCCTGCCCATGCTGGGCAACGTCCTCCTCCTCTGCTTCTTCGTCTTCTTCATCTTCGGAATCATCGGCGTGCAACTGTGGGCGGGGCTGCTGAGAAACCGCTGCTACCCGGAGGACAACTTCACACTGTAAGTCACCCTCCTGGTCTCTGTGTGTTTGTGTAAGTCAGTGTGTGAAAAAGAGAGCATGAGAGGGAATGTGAGACAACATGTGAGACTATGTGACATGTCGGTCGGTCATCTTGAAAATGTATCTGTGAGCATGTGTGTAGTGTCTATACACTGTTGTGTCTGTATGTCTGTATTTCCATCATATTGTGCCAGTTATGTGTGTGTGTGTGTGTGTGTGTGTGTGTGTGTGTGTGTGTGTGTGTGTGTGTGAGAATTGGATCCCGCTTAAATACTAAATTCCATTCTCAGTGTAGAGCTCAGATATATAAGATGTCTTTGTTAGTCATTTGTCTTTTAGCCACGAAGGAATTTCAGTCAGGAACACTCTCGTCATAGATTTAACCATTTATTGCAACAAATGGAAATACAGTTATACTTGGCGATGAAGGCTCTGTTCTGATTATGCTCCCTGGGTCAGCCAAGCAGCATGCTAAGATGACACAGGGAGCACGCTGCTGAGACCCCCCTGTACAAAAGAGTAGACCCCAATCCAAGACATCGAAACAATTTCAGACATAGTTATGATGACACCCAAATCCAGGAAGGTGGAGGTTAGGGTGGTGGAAGCGAGCTTTGCCAGCAGCAGCGGTGTGAGGCACCAGTGGAGTAGCAGGAAGCAGAGAGGAATAGGGAGACATTTAAATGGACCGCCTGATGTGAAAATGGCTGTGATTGGTTGTGACTGGCTGGAATGATAATTCAATTAGTGGACCTATGACTTCCGTGTCCTGCATGAACTAACGCAATGCTTAATTAGTAAAAAAAAAAAAAAAATGCAGTTTTGGTTCAAATGTTTTGTAAATGTTAGTGAATTATCATGGTCATGATTAAAAGAACATGTTGGTAGGAAACAGAAAAGTATAACAGCGGCAGTCAGCAAGTTTGTTTATATCAGAATTTCTGTTCTTCCAAATGACTCCCCTGCCTCCGCGTCCCTGGAGCTGCATCGTCACTCAGGAGTTTTTTCGGGTCTCTCCACGGGGCCCAGACCCCAGGCTGTGCTGTGGAGAAAAAAACATTCATTCTTAGTCTTAGTTTGACTCATTTGAGAAAACAAGTTGGCCCTGCTGATCTTTTTTACTGCATTCTTCCAAGGAAACAACTTCTTTGTTTTTTCACTGTTTCTTCTCAATTGGCTTAACTTGTACTTTGTATCATCTCCTCATTATAATGCACATTAGCAAAATAAGTGTGTATGTGGTGAATCATCCCCTGCTGTGCGCACACACACAGTCACGCATATCCCCTTTTTTGTACCCTTTCCTAAAACAAACACACAAACTTGCAGGGGTGCACAATTATGCATGCACATACACAATCACAAACTCCCCCAATGATACACACACTGCATACCCACAGGGTATCTGGGCTTTTATAGAAGGTCTAAGCTTTAGGATGCTAATAATGTGAATCAGGTTTTTCAATATCACCTTTTCACTTATCTTTCCCTTTCTTTGGGGTAAAGTCTTATTTGGGTGCATTTGTTATTGTTGCGATTGTATTTCCAGGACTAATGTTCTGTATCTCAGTGGTTGTGGGCTGTTTATTTTGGTGAAAGTTTTCAGAAAATCAATTACTCCTCTGTCATGTAGCTACAAAATCAGAGGAGTGCAAATGCTGATTCAGGGCGGCCCAGCGATGCACCCTCTGCATGTGCCTCACACTCATTTTTTTGTGTGTGATACTGCATCTGTTTGTGCACAGTGGCAGAAGCAACAGCTGTCAATCAGATGTCAGTATCCTTCAACTTGTAATTGTGCATTTTTTGGTGATTTCACACAGCTGGTTTTGATTACATGCTCACACTCCATGAAAAACACCACAGTCCCTTTGCAAGATATTAATAGATAGGATATGAATGACTGATTTATCCTTTTTAATAGCAAAACTGCACTTTAAAGAAATCACAAGAGCCACAATATTACTTGCATTATTGAAAAGGACTTTAGCAATAGTTTCCCAGACCATAATATTAAATTCTCTAAAGATAAGATGAGAAAATACATACTTTATTGTCCCCTTTGGCACACTTTTCTTGGGCTCGGCATCCTTACAATCATGTATTTTTTTAAATACATTTAAAAAAGAAAGACAATATTCATACAAATAACAAAACAAGTATGCAGTCTATATTGGGAAACTCAAAATTGATAGGTAAACGCTTATATTCAGAGTGAAGGACGTGAGATGGAACTAATTTCTGTGTTCCCCTCTAAGCACAGGACTTTTTTATATATAAACTGAAGAGAATTGTGTTCTTTCCTCCTTATAACCTTCATGGCGGACTGCACAAGAGGATTGAACTTTAGACTTTACTTTAACTTGCATGTTACTTACATGCTTGAATATTGTACCTGATTAAACCTGCTAACATTGACTGATAAAACAAAAGTATCTTGTGAAAAAGACATTGACATTTTGCATTTCAAAGTAAGAGAACTCTGTGTGCACACTAAAGGCTGTTTTATGCTTCTGCGTCAACTCCACGCTGTAGCTACGCCGTCGCTCCTACGGCGTCGTGACCCTTTGGATTTCTGCGTCGGGGTTGCTTTGCATCGCAGTGCATTTCACTGCCATAACGCTAGGGGGTGATAAGTCTGAGGTTATTTGCGAGGTGTCTGCCAGCCAGTTTGTTATGTTAGCAAGCAAACTTTAGCACAACTGCCCACAAAGTACTGCTTGCTGGTGAAGTGCTAATTTCAAAAAGTCACTGACATATAGACGCTTTACAAACGGATAACCCCGTCATTGCAACGAAAATATGTCTGAGTTTATTTGCAAAGCTTATGTCAGTGAACTAGCATGTTGCTACTCCCCACTGTAGGCTGCTTGAAACACCGACTATCAACACACAGGACGAGTTGACCAATCACAGTCCTTGCGGTCTGCGTCGCCTCAATGCAAAGTTACAAATGTTTGGAGGTGCACGAGGGCTCGGAGGGGGTTCGCAGAGACGCAGAGGGGTCTGCGGGGGTACGCCGTCAATTCGATGCAGAAGCATAAAACTGCCTTAAGGTGTTTATAAGAACAGACCTGTCTGCAAAATAGCCTCGGGAAGGAAAAATGTTGGTGATGTGCATGTGTATGTTCAAAAGTTGTTTAAGTAGTGCAACAGAACACTCAGATTGGCCAGATAGTCTAGCTAGCTGTCTGGATTTACCCTGCAGAGATCTGAGGAGCAGTTAACCATAGCCCTGAGAAATCCACCAGAGTTTAAAATGCCAACTCAAAGAAAGCCCAAGGCAATGGATATCTGGCCTAAATGAGTGAAATCAGGCGGAATTTCCGTCGGCAACAGAGCAATCCCGGTAATGACGTCGGGGATATAGACTACAGGCCACATAACCCAACCTCTGATTGTCGGTCTTTGAAATAGCTCATCCTGTCAGACTGTGAAGTTAATGTTGGCCCAAGCAGCTACAAAGCAAAGCTGTCAAGAGTCAGTTCTCAGTCAGAAAACATTATCAGAGGTGACAGTTTGTCTTGACCATACCTGGTCAACTTATTTAGCAGCTTGCTATTTCCTTATCATAATATAGTTGTGTTGAGAATAATAGCAGTGTGTTTAAAAAAGTGAATAATGCTCAAAATCCTTAGAATAGCTTTTAATTCCATAATATCAATTCACATTCAATTCCAAATCAAAACATGACCAAAATTGATCAAGTTTGTGTTATACCTTTACAGAAAGTGAATCATTTACTGTATAAACTGAAAAAATGTCTCAAGGGTTTGCTTTACTTTGAATCACTGCACTAATATTTAGTTGCATAACCATTATTTCTGAGCGCTGCTTCACATCTGTGTTGCATGGAGTCGACCAACTTCTGGCACCTGTCAACAGGTATTCCAGCCCAGGACCATTGAACTACATTCCACAATTCCTCTGCATTACTGGGTTTTGCCTCAGAAACAGCATTTTTGATGTCACCCCACAAGTTTTCTATGGGATTGAGGTCTGGGGATTGGGCTGGCCACTCCATAACATCAATCTTGTTCATCTGGAACCAAGACTTTGCTCGATTACTGGTGTGTTTTGGGTCACTGTCTTGTTGAAAGACCCATTTCAAAGGCATTTCCTCTTCAGCATAAGGCAACATGACCTCTTCAAGTATTTTGATGTATTGAAACTGATCCATGATCCCTGGTATGCCATAAATAGGCTCAACACCACAGTATGAGAAACATGCCCATAACATGATTTTTGCACCACCATGCTTTACTGTCTTCACAGTGTACTGTGGCTTGAATTCAGTTCATGGGGGTCGTCGGACAAACTGTCTGCCGCCCTTAGACCCAAAAAGAACAATTTTGCTCTCATCAGTCCACAGAATGTTGCCCCATTTCTCTTTTGGCCAGTCAATGTGTCCTTTGGCAAATTTCAATAATAGCCTTCTTCTGATCGTAACAGTACTCACAGGTGACTTTAAGTCTTCTTTGATTTTCCTGGAGCTGATCATTGGTTGAGCCTTTACCATTTTGGCTATTCTTCGATCCATTCGAATGGTAGTTGACCATTTTTTCCCATGTCGTTCAGGCTTTGGATGCCATTTCAAGGCATTTGAAATAATTTTGGCGGAGCAGCCTATACTTTTTTTATACCAATCAACTTTTTAATCAAAGTCGGCTGTTCCTCAGAGCAATGTCTGGAATGACCCATTTTGCTGAGTATTTCAGTGTGAAATGCACTATAACCAGCATGCACAGCATTTGCTTCCTTCCTTCCTTAAATATGGGCCATAATTGACACCTGTTTCTACACAGAATCAATCACTTGTGTAATGACTGTTGGGTCAATTGGTTTTCTATCACTCTACAACACTTACTAGTAAATTATTTGCCATGTGGAAATATCACTTCTACCAAAAAATTAGATTTATGAGGTTAGTGATGTTGGACTGCTATTATTTTGAACACAACTGTATGTAATGTCATACAAATAGGGGAAATAGAGATAGTTATTTGAGTTCATTTAGTTGTGTTGAGTTTAGAAGCACTTGATGGAATTTCCTTAAAAGAACTGCTCTATTGCAAGATGTATCCCCTGTACATGATGAATTGCATGTTTGCGTAAAGATTAAAGCTTTTGCATGACCTGCTGTGCACCGACTAAAAGACTGTAGGTTATAGTATGCTAGCTTAGCAATTAATTGGAATGAATTACTTGGAAGTGCACTAATTGAACAATGCTTCCATTTTCTTACAGTATAATTAGTACATGAAATAGTGTACATGAATATTCCTTTTGAATTTCAGTCAGTGTCTTTCTAGGAAACCAATGTTACCTCTGGGTCATTTCATGCAGTTGGTTTTGATAACACTCACACCTTGTTCACTACACCATACCACATTGGAAGCTAGCTGATGAGATGAGATTAGACAAGACACGATGAGTTAATCTTTTGATGCCATCTCAGTTTCATTGTTCACTTTGTTGAGTATCGGAGAATGCCTTTGCTATGCAGGGCATTATTTCAGTTGTACTGTATGTAGGGACAGCAGGGGGATTTCTGCAAATGTCTTCAAAGTTTGAAAAACAAATTAAAATAATAAATCTGTAATGAAATATGATGACTCTCTTCCTATGCTCACTTTGTTTCCCATGGTAGGAGCATAAGAAAATAGTAAGTCGGAATAAGGAACTGGAAGCACAGCAGGTGTTGTTTGTTCCCAAATATCTTTATGATTAAGAGTACAGCTAATACCACTGTGAAATCACAGAGCTCAGACAACAACTGGGATTTGGTCGGCGGTGAGCGAGAGTCCAGGGAGACCATATCCACGGCCAAGCATTTGATTAGGCCAATTTGGCTGCACAGAGAAGTGGACTGGGCGGTAGTTTGCACTGCCGAGCCCAAAGGAGGAAATAATGATCGGACAAGAGGGTTTGAGGTAGGCCATTGCTATGGTAACCAATTCAGAGATGAGAAATGAGAGGGGATGTAATCATGCGATGTCCTGACCTGTCCGAGTTAATTTCAGTAATGTCATCCAATGTTGGTTAAACACACACGCACGCAGATTTGTCTTTTTACCACAAAGCTGACGCAAACCATGTGTGACGCTTGTAAATCATACCGCAGAGTGTTTCCTGGAATGAAATTGGGAGGCATAAAACACAACCCTTTGGCTGGTAAAACACAACCTTTTGGCCGGTGGCTATGCTGACAGGAGTTCTAACATCAACATCTGTGAAATGACTGCTGTCTGTCTGACACTGTCTGGTGGCGGCCGTAATCACCTCAGTATACAGAGACACACAGTCGATGTCCAATCTCTTAATGACCTGGGGTGTGATATCTGCTGTCATATATATGACCTCACAGACACACACACACACACACACACACACACACACACACACACACACACACACACACCACTGTAATGCAAGTTC
This sequence comes from Sander vitreus, assembly GCF_031162955.1. NCBI lineage: Eukaryota > Metazoa > Chordata > Actinopteri > Perciformes > Percidae > Sander > Sander vitreus. The sequence goes on along the minus strand of NC_135856.1, from coordinate 6,539,336 downwards.
CTGACACACAGAGAGTGCCAAATTAGTGAACAAATAAACACTCAATAAACCAGAACTTTGCTGAGCTAATGCCTTTAAAATGAGAGTGCTGACCAGGTGGGCTCAACAGGTGGACAGATCTAGGAATAGAGAGATGAATAGAGAAGTGTTTTACATTTGATGTTGTCTTTTTCATTTTTATAATTCTAGGTTGATATCACATCAGATGCCCAATCTGCTAGGTTTAGGGTATTATGACAACTAAATCATTAAGCAACTAAAATCTTTTGAAAACCTAACATCTATTGCAGTTGGTTTGAACATATTTTTTCATTTGCTCTCCTGTGTGTGGGCCATCCAGTGAAGAAGATTCATAGGCTTCAGAGAAGAGCTGATCTTATTTGTCCGTTATCATTGTCCACCAGAAAGTAGCAATTATAGGATCCCCTGCTTTTACTTTGTTTGATAAGAACATGTCAGCCACTTGAGAGCCTGGCTTCGACTTGCTATGTCCGGCCAACGCCCTGTTACGCCCTGTTGTGCTCTACGACACCATAAACTATTATAACTGTTACAATATCTTTATTGTGACTATTATTGCCATTGTTCATCATACCCCCAACCGGCACCGTCAGACACCGCCTACCAAGAGCCTGGGTCTGTCCGAGGTTTCTTCCTAAAAGGGAGTTTTTCCTTGCCACTGTCGCACTTACGCATTTATGCATGCTCTTGGCGGAATCACTGGAATTGTTGGGTCCTTGTAAATTATAGTGTGGTCTAGACCTTCTCTATCTGTAAAGTGTCCTCAGATAATTCCTGTTATAATTTGACACTATAAATAAAATGTAATTGAAATTGAAATGTGACACTACAGGGAATCTCAAAAGTACTCCACCAAACAGTTTTTAATTGGTAGTGCAATACTAATTTATACATACATACAACACATATTTCTCTACAGCTGCTTTGACCTTATGTTTGGTTTATAGCCAGCTCATCTTGGCCAGAAAAAAAATAAAAAAAAAATAAATAAATTGTCACGGTGCTTGTCACCTGATTGCACCTTCAGGAATAAAGAACTGAAAACGCGTTATTATGGAACCCACGCAACTTCTAGGCAAGACCCGTCCTTCAATAGCATTCACACGCTACTATTGGCCAGGCCTCCATGCTTACGTTAAGTAACGTAACCCGATTTGTTCAGGTCCTTCCCAAATAGAGGAAGAGAGTAGTATTTAGATTTTTTGGCAACTTGGGTGCAGAAGAACGCCAAGACATGCTTGTGGCACATTAATCTTTAAGACTTCATTGGTGATATATGATAGAAAACAGATGAGAAGATGAAGACTTGATCAGAAATATCCAGAGCAATACTGTAAACTCAACTGACGTGAAAAGGCTGTGTCTCTCCTCAGGTCAGCGGGCTTGATAATAGCTTCTATTCAGTACAACACAATACAGAGAGACAGAGTCAGTGAAAGAGATACAATGAGTGGGACAAAGACGTAGAGTGAAGAAGAGACAGGGATGTACTCACAATGCAGCTTCTATTGAGTCTTCTTAAATACCAGGTCACATGTAATTGCTAACCAACGTCTGCATCCATCTGTATTCCTTTCTCCGGGCTGCCCTTTAAATAACAGCCCGCTCTCGTATTAAAAAGAGATCACACAGAGCTCTGTCTTACGTGCCTACCTTGCTCTTTTTGTCATGGCAAGGCAAACACCTTTACTGTCTCTCTCTTTTTTTCTTTTCTTTTTTACCTCACATAGTACTCCTTCTTTCAATTGTCTCATCTCTTTCCTATTTTTGTTTCTTGTCTTGCTTTATTCCTGCTTTCCATTTATTTTCCTACGTCTTTCTGTATATGACATTTAACATTGTGCTCCCCCTTTTTAGCATTCATCATTTTTTTTTCTCATATCATTCCCTCTTTTTTATATCCCAATTCTCCTTTCATCTAGTTTTCTTGGTTACACTTTACCTGAAGGTATCTACATAAGAGTGACATGACACTGTCATGAACATGTCATAAACATTATAAACAAGTCATAAACGTTTTTGACGTAACACTTCTTTTAGTAAGTGCCATTCGTTTTTTGTCATGACAAGTTAGGGTTAGGGTTACAGTTAGGGTTAGGGTTCATGTGTCATGACTATGTCATGTCACTCTTATGTAGATACCTTCAAGTAAAGTGTTATAGTTTTCTTTCTTCATTCCTGGCTTCCATTTGATCTGGGAGTGTCTTCCTCTTTTGTGTCCCTCTCTCTGTATCCTTCTCTTTTACATCCAACGTCTTTGAACACAGAAGTTGAAATTGCAACTCTCACTGGAACTCATTTAACAAAGTAAAGTCATAGGCTGCTTTTGGCCTATTCCCTTGTGAGTCTCTCTGTAAAAGCCCTGACACACCAAGTCCACTGCAAAGAAATAACATTTACAAGACCGACTGATCAGACACTGTGTTATCTTCATGCTGCTTCACACTGCTACAACACTTCTAATAAAGATTGCACTTTAACACCTTTTAAATTCTACAGCTGACAACCAGCTGACCACTGGGCTACATGTATGTCCTGTGCCGGTGTAATAGGGCATAACCGTGTCAGTACTATACGTGTACGTATTTGCATTCCAAATAATATCACAGAAGACAAAAAAAACTAAGCACATTTTCATGCTGCTGTAATTCATGTTATGCTTGGATGATGGCGTATAGTTTTGCTTTGTACTGCTGTTTATCAGCCTATCATATGTTTGACAGCGTGCGTTTGTAGAGGAAGAAAAAGGGTAGAAGCAAAAAATAAGTAGATGCCACATTAGATTTTCAAGGCTGAGCAACTAACCGTGACGGCAACAAATATGTGTAGAATACAGACGACAATGCGGGACACACCACATAACGTACTGTACAGGAAATAGTGAACCACAGATGAAAACAGCTGACTGTCAGCTTGGTGTGTCAGGGTTAACGTGTCTCCATCACTACCTTTCTGCTTCTCTCTGTCTGTGTCTATGGTGTCAATCACAACCATCACAACCATAATCATATCTTGTTCTCTCTCTCTCTCTCTCTCTCTCTCTCTCTCTCTCTCTCTCTCTCTCTCTCTCTCCATCCTTTCATCCACTCATCTGTCTTTCTGTGATCATTTTATTTTCAGCTTTCAGGTCTGTTCTTACACCACACAAATGTTGTAAATAGCCATGAAGGACAAGATGTTTTTCTCTGTGTAAAATCCCCATAGAAAACTAGCTTGGATGGACTCACGCGCAACCACACACACGCACACACACACACACACACACACGCATACACACACACACACACACACACACACACACACACACACACACACACACACACACACACCTATTTATGACATCTATACACTAGACAGGCTGAACAATTGATTTCCAAATGTTACTGATTACTGATCAAGCACAGTCATAGTTTATGCACAGCCTCCGTTTGGAGTATAACACAGAGCTGTTCCATGGCCACCAAAAGTCACTGTTTAAAACTATAGAAAGAAGTAAGTTGACTGTTCTTTGGAATTTCAGAACTGAAATAATATAGCTTTCCAAATGTATCTCTGAAGTTTAATGGCATTTTTAGATATCTTCTTGACTTCTCCTTTTAAGGGTATTTGCATGTAACCTGATCCCCATGTGTTTTATATCAAACTGTTGAGAACAAACTCAGCTTTCTGTTTAGTGACGCCCAAACAGAGCAATGTATAAAGAGATAATTTTGCCCTACAGCAGAAACATTTCTCAAATCTCTTGTGAAAACATACCTACACTCAATTGTTTTGGTGCTTGAAATGAGTTTACAAAAGTCTTGTGTTCACACAAGTAGCAGTAGTAGTAACATATGAATAGAATAGTAAATAAATGTCTAAAATGAAATTCCATAACATGTTTTGAGTAGGAGTGTTGTCTAACATGGCTTGTACTTGCCGGTTAAGTGTTATTACTGTCTCCAGAGTAAAATCAAGCAAGAAAACATTGATTAGAATGATACGTACATGCTGCCAACTCAGATCCTCATAATTATTTGGCCCATTTCTTGCAATATTGAGTGACATTGCAAAACTTTATTTTGATATACTTATTAAGTGCTTAAAGCTGCAGTAGGTAGATAGCAAAACAAAACAGCCAAAAGGAACGCTTCCTTTTTGAAATAACTTGTGATTGGCCAAAGTTTCACCCGTCACAGGCTAGGCTTTCTAAAGCTTAAAAACAGAGCCAAGAGGAGGTGCAAAAGACACTTGAATTACAAAATGCTGAAAGAATATTATGGAATTTGTGCCTAACGATACCAAAAATAAAAGCTTTAAATATAATAAAATAAATAATTGTTACCCTTTCTTCTTTTAATTTTTTTTGTTCGTATTTTACATATTTATATGTATTTCATAAAATAAAGTCCATGGTGTTTTAAGACGTATATTCAAACAACCTTTAGTTTTTAGTATAGTATTGTACTCACCACCTTCTCCCTTCACACTCCCAGCGCTACGGGTATCAGTCTTCCTCGGCCCTACTACATGGCTGACGAAGATGACGAGCGACCCTTCATCTGCTCCCTGCCAGTCGACAACGGCATCATGTCCTGCGGTGACGTGCCGGCCCGCCGCGAGGGAGGCAGGACGTGCTGCCTGGACAAAGACGACGCGCTGTATCGCCAGTCGCTGGGCCTGAGCCCCGAGCCTCTGGCCAATGGCAGCATCAGTGTAGCAGGGCTCTGTGTCAACTGGAACCGGTACTACACCAGGTGTCATACCGGGTACAGCAACCCCCACAAAGGAGCCATCAACTTTGACAACATTGCCTTTGCCTGGATTGTAATCTTCCAGGTGAGAATTTTGGTACAGGGCACCATATAAGTAGACCACCAACCGGACTGCTTTGTTTTTGGTCCAAAACCACCTTTTAATTTCTTTATAAGTAGTATTATTAGGGTTTATGACATGTATGACTACATTTTAAGTGGATTTAGCTTTTTTTTTACAGACAGCAATACCCATAATGTGTCCTGACACAACAAAAGTTCATATTAAAACAGATTTTTAAAGGCATACTATGTGACTTTTCCCTCTTCGGTCCCACTACAGGTTGTCTCATTGGAACTACAGCTCGTGCGGCTGTAGTTCCAATGAGACAACCTGTAGGTAGCCTCGTGAGACCGTCCTGATCTCGCAAGCTCCAGTTTTCCACTCGCAGAAAACGAGTGGAAAACTGGAAAACTTGAGATAGAGAAAATTTGGAGCCGTTCGCCAAACTACCGACCAATCAGCTTTGGTTTTGAGGCGGGTTTAGGTGTGACGCAACGAGAAGCGACTGTTCAGTCTAAACAACATGACGGTTTCCACGGATGAGATGAGCATAGCTATCGTGCAAGTTTTATCCGAATTAGAAAGTATTCCTTCATTGAAAGAAGAGCAAAAAACGGCACGTCCGAGGCTTTTCTCGGAGGAAAAGATGTTTTTGCTCTTCTCCTGATTGGTTTCGGCAAGAGTTTGATATATCAACTGGCTCCGCTAGTCGTGAAGAAAATTAGTAGATTTTGACGGAGTCAGGTTAGTGATAGACAGATGGTTTATCCAATCAGCTAACCAGTATTTTCTCCCCTTTCCAAAAGTTCTCCAACGGAAAGTTCCCAGATGGATATGCCGAGCAAATGCGAAGCAATCCATCTGGTGAAGTCAGGTTAACCTGTAGGGGGACAGAGACGGAAAAGTTACATAGTATGTCTTTAAGTTATCATGAATACAGATCAGATAGATACCAGTTACACAAAACAAGGAGGAAGCTCAGGACAAATAAAGAAGTTTTTTTATTTTTTTATTTATTATTTTATTATATAGTGACAGTGGATAGACAGGGAAGGGGGAGAGAGATGGGGGATTACACTCAGCAAAAGGCAGCAGGTCAGATTTGAACCCGCGCTGCTGCAGGACTCAGCCTACATGGGGCGAGCGCTCTTACTGAGCTAGAGGCCGCCCCACAAATAAAGAAGTGGACAACAGTTTAGATTTACAGCGTCATCAACATATATCCTATCTTTCCTATTCCATACGTCCGTGTTTGCTTGGTGATACATGTATCTGGAAAACATGGGCAAAAACACAAAGAAAAATGAAACGCGCCATCTCACTGCTTTGAATAAAAATGTTATAGCATGTTTATTTAACAGCTTTACAAGCGTATTTTGTCAAGTTCAGACAGAGCATGCTAGCTGTTTCCTGTCTTTAGTTAGATTCCTGGCTTCTGGCAGTAGCCTTATATTTATGTGTTAGGTTTCCCTTTTGACAGAGATGTCATTCTCCGTTTCCTGCCCATGGTCTACAGATGAAAATTATCTTATGGCCAACTCTGGTACTGCTAAGGAGCTGTGCATTGTGCCTGTCAAATAAACAAATAAATATATACATTTAACGGAGAGGCATGAGAGTGGTATCGATCTTCTCGTGTAACTTTCCCACCAGAAAGCAAATGAGGATGGATTAAGTTATTGTTTGTTCACTCTCACCTTTCCCCTTGATTGTAGGTGATCACTCTGGAAGGCTGGGTGGAGATCATGTACTATGTGATGGATGCTCATTCCTTCTACAACTTCATCTACTTCATTCTGCTGATTATTGTAAGTTGTGCTCGTACACATACAGTATGGGTAGTGTGCATAGGTCTGGGTGATCAATATCATCATAGTGCTGTAAGAAGTATATTTCTAGATATCTGTATTGGTTTAGAATATAGTAAATAGCAAAATCACACACAAACTAATCAAAACTGTTTTCCGTTGGCATCACATCGACAAAACACTTCAATTGTGTTGGACTAACATTTCAATAACTACCTTTGTTGGTTGTTAATTGCTTGGAATCTGTCAGCATACACATAATACAATCACTGCATTGCAATCCCACTTAAAGGTTCTGTACTCAACATTCAGAACATTAATATAGCTGTAAACAACTATTTGTTGTAAAGATAAAGTGGAGTAATGGGCAGAGCAGAGATAAAGTCAAACTCCCTCTGTGTGTGTTGTAATCTGAGTTTATCTGTTCTTTGTTTTGATAGCCGTCTCGGCCATGCGTGCATGTTAGTGCATGTGAGTGCTTTGTGCATCAATATCAGACGGCGAGTGCCGTGACAAAACGTCAGTATTTTACATGGTGGGGAACGGTACACACCTACTGATGCACACGCAGTGAAGTTGTACTTTCTGCAGTCATCCCATTTGCATACTTTTACATTTCCTGTTTTTGTTGCCAATGAAAAGCTGTCACTCCATATCTCTCTCTCTCTCTCTCTCTCTCTCTCTCTCTCTCTCACTCTCACACACCTGCATACCGATGCACACACACGTACACACACCTGTAGACACACACACACACACACACACACACACACACACACACACACACACACACACACAAGGATGTCAGTCAAATCCCTGAAGAATCCCCCTTTTGTTGTGATAAAACATGTTCTAATTCCAATCCTTAGGCTTCTGTGTGTGTGTGTGTGTGTGTGTGTGTGTGTGTGTGTGTGTGTGTGTGTGTGTGTGTGTATGTGTGTGTGTGTGTGTGTGTGTGTGCGTGTGCGTGTGCGTGCACGCGTTATCATGATGCAGTGTGACTGCCAGTCCCGGTTACTTCCCAAACCCCGGGGCTGTCTTGTCTTTTTTTATTGCACTTTTAATTGCCTGCCTCAAATTCAGGCACAAGCTCTGTCTCTCTTTGCCTCTACTGTCTCACCAAAACTTCCTCCATTTCTTAACCCTTTCATTTCATCTTCCATTACATCTGTCTATCTGTCAATCTCTGCTCCTTGCCACTTCACCTTTCTTATCGTTTCCTGCCATCTATCAATGCTTGACTCTGCTAACACGTCCTTCAATCCCTCCCTCATTCACCCCCTTCTGCCTCACTTACACCCTCAGTGTCTCATTCTTTTCCTTAATCTCCTTTCTTTCCTTTTATCTGTACCTCCTCCTGTTTCCCTTCATCCCCACCCCTCCTGCCTTCATTTTATCTCCCCCTTCTCGCTGAGCTGTATACTGAGCATCATTCAGGCATCTTTCACTCGACTCATTATTGTCACTCACGCAGAAACACACACACTCGCAAACAGGCATACAAACAGAAAATCCAGTTAACACTTGGCAGCTTGACCCAGCCTTATATCTGTCTATATTGTATCTGCTCACGTTAAACTGCCGTGGCTCCACTGGTTTGATAGGCACCATCTTTTTAATACCATGACCTCCTCCAGCAAGCATCCCTATGTAATCTAGCTCCACTAGTTTAGTTATATCAGTAAACAAATGTATTGACTCTTTTTGGATACTCATTTCTGCATCAAGATCGCCTCGCCACAGGCAGTTGGTGATATGAATGTTGCCTTTTGATGTGAAAACAGCAGTGAGGAGGGATGAAGGGGGGAGGAAAGGAAGGAGGGAAATTACTGAGGACTGGAGTAGGGGATAGTGGAGAGTAAGAGATGGAAAAGGGATGATGAAATGTAACAGTAAATAGAGGGAAGAGGGATAGGAAGAAATGGAGGAAAGAGGAAAAGGGGCAGAGGAAGATGGTGAGTGAGCTTGAGTGTGAGGGTGATGAAGAGGGAAGAAATGGAGGAGGTGAGGGAGAGGGCTGGATGAATCAATGAAGAGAAGGGATCAGGAGGGGGTGACGATGGGCTGGAGTGTTGGCATGAAATCAGAGAGAGGAATGGAGGATGGGAAAGAGGAAGTGACCACATATTGGTCTCCCTCTTTGATTTTAAATGAAATGTTATTAAGTTGGAGCAGACACACTGATCACAGCATCAGGTTTAACAGTACGTCATACATACATTCTGTCCCCCAACCTTCAGAATAAAAATGCTTTAGTATTAAGGCAAGACAAGTTTGTTGTTTATTGTACAGCACATTTCATTTACATGGTAAAATAAAATATTAGATGAAGATGAAGACACATCAAACAAAATATTAAGATACAAGTAAAGAGAGCAAATAAAATATTTTAAAAGAAATATAAAAGATTAAAACAGTCTAAACTGAAATACTTAAGTATGTGTGTCAATAACAATTAGGTGTTACGAGGCTGACATTTAGAGAGTAATACTTGTCACCTTAGCATGCTAATACACTCATATTAGTTATATCTTGCATAGTTTAGGATGTGATTATGTCAGCATGTATGTTTGGCATTATAATATGTAGATGTGAGCATGCTATTTTAGCATTGATATTAAAGTACAGAAAGGTCTGATGGGAATAGGCATTGTCGTAGTCAAGATCACCTAAACCGAGACCAAGTCATTACCAATACCAGAGTGTATTGAGACTGAGACATTACCAAGACTTTGAGGGGTTGAGACTGAGTCAAGACCTGGTCCAAGGCAGGGTGAGACCGAGTCAAGGCCAAGACCAGACCAGTGCGAGTCCCACACTGCATGACACGATAAAATGTGGAAAATGCTAACCATAGGCACTCCTCAAATTGATCTGAAAGGTGCAAATTCCCATAAAAAACACCCACAGAAAACATTTACATCTTTTATTGCCACAACATACAGAATGTGCACAACTGGCTAATATGTATTGCTAATATTTGTTTTCTTTTAGATGCTGTTTTGGAAATAACCTCCTTATGGTTTAGGTAGCCAACTTTTACACCGAGGATTTGGCTGACATCTCCCAGACTTCTTCTCCTGTCTTCCGCATTCACTTTCTTGGGAGTTTGTGTTAAAGGACAATTCCGGCGCAAAATGAACCTAGGGGTTAATAACATATCTGTACCGAGTCGAACGTTCTCTGGGATCTATTTTCATGCTAAAATCCGCGTCCTCTTCATCCGAGACCGAGACAAGACCGAGTAAAAATGTGGTTGATTCCGAGACGAGACTGAGACCTTTAAAAAGTTGTCTTGAGACCAAGACCGATCTCGAGTACTACAACACTGGGAATTTTAAAAGGAGGAGAAGGTTTTAAAGGAGAGAAGTGTAACCTGATGGTGCGAGATGAAAAGTCAACGGATCACCAAAGCCTTTCAACTTGCATCAACAACTCGCTCCCTTGTCAGAATGTGTGCTAATAAGAAAATACAAAAAAAATAAAGAAAAACATTACAATAGCCATCACGTAGCCTATCACTTTCACTGATATTTTAAATATGTGCAGTTAAAGGACTGCTGCATATAATAATAAACAGAGAAGACAATAGCAAGTAGAAAACGGAACAAAAAACATAAAATGCAGACATCAAGCTAAAAACTGAACTGAACAAAAGCTAGTCTAAACAGCTGCTTTTTCAACATGTAAAATGTGTCAGCACTCAACTCAGTTAACATTTAAAGTTAGATTAAAAGATCTTTTAACAGCAGTCAAATAAATCTACAGCACTTAAACCATCTTTTAGATTCAGGATGATTAAAATTAACCTAATTGCTAGAATTGAAACCCAAATGTTCCCTCATGGCTCTCCTCTGTGTATCTACTAAAACATTATCTAAAAGAGGAAGCAGGCCTTCCATTTTTAATGCATTTCAAGATGAATGTGTTCTGATTAACCATGCATAAACGCCTCGTAGATTAAACATAATAGCAGGATTTTACTCCCTGTTGTTGTTGCATAGCTGGCTTTTTTTCCCCCACAGAGACAATATTTGACAGTCAGGATATATTGTCGGCTTTGTTGCAGCATGTTTCAAGGCTTGTCTCACAAACAGACTTAGCGGAGGAAAGTGATTTGAGCATTACTATGCGCATGTTAAAAGTTCTCTTCGTATCCCTGCTTGTCCTCATCTCAGTAGCAGACGGATGACAAGACTTTTAATTATGTTTCCTTTAATACTGCCTGACACTGTGCATGGAGAGATGGAAGAGAGCGAGCGACAGCAAACGCAACAGTTAGGAAGGAGAGAGGGAGAGGGAGAGGGAGAGAGAGGTTCAGGTTGCATTAAGATGCTTTGACAATTTCACTCACGTAACATTCAGGCAGATTAACTGTGTTAAATGCAATTGAGAGAGAGAGAGAGAGAGAGAGAGAGAGAGGTAGAGTGGGATGAAGAGTAAGTGATATGAGAGAGTGCAAGGCGAGATGAAAACAGTGATGAGAGAGAGATGGAGAGAGAGAGTGTGACAGATGGAGAGGCAGATGAGAACAGTGAGAAGAAGATGGAGAGAGTTTGAGAGTTGCTTTACACTGATTGCCATCATAGAGCAGCTTAGATATGAGGACTCATTGGAATTAAAGGCTTTCCATGGAAAATAGCTTGGTCCTGTGGAATTAAGTGGGGCAGCCTCAACCTGTGGCTTTACAGAGCCGCAGAGCCGGAGAAGCCTCATGATTTCACACCGTATAAGTACCCTTACCTATATCTACTTTAGTATTAAAATGCAGAAGAATAAATAAATAATGTATTTATGTTTCTGTCACAGGTGCAATTTTCATACATCTCAGATTCTTTGTCTCCAGGCTCATTTTTGGCAATAGCAGTTAATCAGTGGGTCGGTCCATCACTTTGGTCCTGACTAAAATATCTCAACACCTGTTTGATGGATTGCCATGGAATTTGGTACAGAGATTTGTGGTGACCATACATGGATATGGAGACAGACAACCTGTTTTATTTATTTTACCTTTATTTAACCAGGAAACGACTCATTGAGATTAAAAAATCTCTTTTTCAAGAGTGTCCTGGCCAAGACAGGCAGCAGTATAACCACACAATACACAAAACACAAAATAAACCATTTTTATTTCGGCTCCCATGTTAACAGGTTAGAGCTTGCACACTGCCTGCGTGACACGCACGTCTCAGGCGTGGCTCGAAAAATGCACATGCTAGAAATAGGACCGACGCCTATTTTTCACGTGGTATATAAGCATGTTGGAAGCATTTCCAGGCAAAATAGAATACGAAAAGATGTTTATATGTCATTTTGACATGAATACATTTAATAAATGATATTTTGATGTTTGAAAGTCTCTAGGTTTTGACATAAATGCAGATATGAATGTAATTTAAAAAATAATAATAAATAATTAAAGATGCAAGCAGCGTTGGACGGGCCCTCGCACCTTTGCATGCGTCGGGGTTACTGGCGGACGTCGCTCCTTGCGACCAGGCATTTGCTCGGCACTCAGACAGTGCAAATCGTCAGCAATGAAAAGGGATCTCCCTGCTGCCCTCAATGATAAATCACACAAGACTCTACGTCATACAGTTCATTAGCTGTGAAAGGGGGCGTGGCCAAACCTCACACAAGGGTCTACATCAAACGGGTCATAAGTTATAAAAAGGGCCGTGGCTACAACATAGGGGGCGGGTCAAACCATCACCAATCAAAAAGAAACTCTCTGCTGAGTTCAGTGATACCTCACATAAGACTGTACCTTAAATGGGTCACCAGTTATGAAAGGGGGTGTGGTTTAATCATAGGGGGCAGGCCAAACCATCACCAAGGAAGAAGGAACTCTCTGCTGAGTTCATTGACACCTCACACAAGACTCTACCTTAAAAGGTTCAAATGTTATGAAAGGGGGCGTGGCCTGTGTAAGTGGGGTGGTTAAAGTATATGGGGGCTTCTCAGTATCACATTTAGACCAAACATAAGTTTCATGTAAATTGGATGATGTTTGTCATATAAGGCGGATTTTTGGTCTCAGGCCTGGACTTTTGTTGATTGTGTAAAATTTCAAGCAGATATGTCAATGTACACTGTAGTTACAGCCACTTTCTCGTTAATCACTAAACACCCAAAATGGCCGCCATGCCACGGCCACACCGTTTGACGAAAAGTTTTTCTTTTAATAACTTTTCATCTTTAAGGTGTTGAGATGGTACCAACCAAATTTGAAGTTCATCGGATGAAATCTCTAGGAGGAGTTTGTTAAAGTATAGCACCTTGACTTTTAGGTCTACTTCCTGTTGCCAGTAGGGGGCGTTATGACTTTGAGCCAATATCGGCCTGTACATATCCTTAGGGTTGAACTCTTATAAATCCTGAAATGTTTTGAGTCAACTAGACAATGTACACTCAAGTTACACCCACACCTGTTTTGATGGCGAAACACACAAAATGGCCGCCCCGCCTCGGCCATGCCCTATGACGAAAGGTTTTTCTATTAATAACTTTTAATCTTTAACGTCTTAAGATGGCACTGACTAAATTTGAAGTTGATCGGATGAAATCTCTAGGAGGAGTTTGTTAAAGTACGACGTGGAAATGGCCAAAATCGCACGAATTTTGGGCTTTCAATTCAAAATGGCGGACTTCCTGTTCAGTTTAGGGTATGGCTCCATATGGCTCCATTGTCTTTGCTGTAATCAAATCAGTCTATATTTATGTTTAACATGGTATTTAATTGTATCAATGGGAAACATACATGTGTATAGACAAGGCTAGCAGCAGTAGCGCCGCATCAGACATGTTTCTGGTGTGCAAAGAAATAGAAGACGCCATGCAGCCGTCACACAACTGACACGTAACAGAAATGCCACACTCACGCTACACAGCCAGTGTGCAGCCGGCCTTAGATCCTCGGTCGGGGCCCTTCTAACCGTTCCCAAGTCTAGGTTCAAAACCCGAGGGGATCGTGCCTTCTCCATTAGGGAACCTCGGCTTTGGAACGACCTGCCAGAGGATATAAGGCTTGCTCAATCAGTGACTTCTTTTAAATCACATCTTAAAACAATTTTGTTTATAGACTCGCTTCTTTGTGATGTTGTCTTTTTATCGTCCTTTTACCCTATCGTCTGTTTATTTCATTTTATTTAGTCCTTTGTTGTTTTTACTGTCCTTTAAAGCTATAGTGCGTAGTTTCTGCTGCCCCCATGAGGAATTTTAAGTAATGACAACAAAACTGTTGGCGCGTTCACATGATACAAGCCTTCCGTGACCGCACCCCCCCCCACACAGTTGCTAGTAGCCAAGGAGGATACGGAGGATTACAAAAACATGATGGACTCTTCAGAAGAGGTAAGTATCTTTACTCGAGCTTCTGCACGGGAAAGTCACCGGACGCCACAATCTTCTGAACATAGCCATACTGAGAAATACAGAGAGAGTTGTGTGGAGCTGATAGTCGCAATTAGCTTTGTATCAACTCATTTGGCGATGGCTTGAATGTATCGGACGTTCATTAATATCAAAAAGTTACGCACTAAAGGTTTAAAGTTGTCCGATCTTTTATTTTCACTATTTAACTATACAATGATGTTTATATTTGTGTATTGATTTGATTGTATTGATGTGCATTTATTTACTGCCATCCAGACTTGCCTCTCACACATACGTAGTCATTATGTCACCCTGCTGCTCACACACACACACACACACACACACACACACACACACACACACACACACACACACACACACACTAATCTAATTGTATTTCAGCGACTCCAACAGACTGTGAGTATAAATATTTGATGGGATCGGCGAGGGTGTTGAATGGGTGCTGGGACCTGCTGCCTTCCTTTCAGTCTGTGGGGCCAGAGAGCAGGCATGAAAACTAACCAGTCTGACCACAAATCTTTGCTTTGTATCAATCAATTTACACACGAAGTGCACACACACACACACACACACACACACACACACACACATACGTCGGCTTACACACTTAGGTATCCAGCGCTTCCATAGTCTTTGTCACAGTGGTTCAGATGGAGAGCAGAAGGGGGTTATCAGGCTTCACAGCCCAGAGAGAGTTAGACTTCATCCCACTCTCAGCCTTCTCTCTCCTCCTCTTTTTCCTTCATCATCAGTTCTGCTTCTCTGGGTGACCTTGCCCTTTTTCTCCTCTCTTTTTCTTTTTCACATATATTGTCTCTTGTAAAGAGAGTGAACATACAGAACTGCAACACATCGAGCCGTGTTGTTTTCTGACACGTTTCTCAAAAAATTCTCAAAACATTATGTTTATATAATTAATAAAAGTTTAAGCATAGGCTGTGATGTAAATTCTTCAATGTTGTCTGAATTAAAGGTTAGTTTTGATTAACAATATAGCATTGAATCAGGTTCTAGTTAAAGAAATCCTTGTGTGAGCGGGCCTCAAGGCTTCTTCAGAAAAAAACCCTTCCATCATTAATCAAGGACAATCAGGCTCAAGGCCAGGTTTAATGCCTCGGGCTTTTCATAAGTAGATAACATGGAGTTAGCCCCCTGGTGATAGGTTTGAACTTTTGAGCAGAATTTTAGATATGCTCACTCCCTTTAAAACGAGCGCTTCAGGCTGTAAAGCCAAACAGAAGTATTGGAATATGGAAAGTGTACATTGCTAGTACTCTTAAACTTTTTGGGGGGAAGATTAAGTAAAAAAGAACCTGATGGATAGCATAACCAGCAACAGATAACACAACTTAACAACCAACTGCAGGTACTCAACTTTTATCAGGATAAGGATATTTAAATAAAAAAATGAAAAAAAGAACTACACAGTACTGTCACACCAGCCACAGATACAGACTGCACCGATTTGCCCACAGGACTGGAGGACCAAAGAGGATGCTGAAAAAATACAAACAGCACCATGAAACTATTAGTTTTTGAAAAAATTATGAAAAAAATTACACATTGCCCTGCTTAAATTTCCCCCTCTGGAATCTACCGTGTGTATAATTTGTGAGGTGAAAAGTGAGAATATGTTTCCTGAATGTAAATTCCCATTTAACAACGCTATAGGTTTTTGTTGTAATTGTCAGTTTTTTCTGTTAGTTTGGTATGGCAAATGGCTGTTAATATTATGATACCAATGGACCTTGGCTGCCACTGCTATTGAAAATGAGCCAGTCAGAGGCCCAAATAGGAGCTGTAGCGTATTCATAACACTTTACATGTATTGTTGTAATTTGGGATAAAAACAGTGCCATAGTGGTCAAATTCATTCAAAATTGACCCAGAATCCAAAAGTAAATTGCAGATTGTATTGTCCGTTTTGTCAACAATATCGTTTTCAGCTTCTGCCCACTGGGAGCAGCACTTGCAGCAACATTTTATTTATTGGATATTTGGATATTTCTGTCTGAAATGCATCTTGACAGTCATAGTTCACTTATAACCTTACAGCTTTATGTACATAGGCTTGTACCGTCACTTTTTTTTAATCAAAGACCATGATATTTTTAACCCAGCTCATCTTTTGTTCTGATGATTGATTCAACCAGGCAAGTTTCAAGTATTCCAACTGTGAGTCATCTAACTTTCACACTGTGGTGAAAATGAAAGAGACTTTTTAACTCTAAACCCAAATAGCTTCCTTTACTTTGCAGCATTGGTAGCCTTGGTTACAGTTTAAGTTTCATTGATAAAAGAGGAAAACATAGTTGGGGCCTGTGAAGTATATCCCTAAATCACACAAGGTTCCAGGGTAAATGGGATTCAATGTAAGCTTTACCTCTCATGATACAAATAAATAAATTGTAAGGAGCTTGAATTACAACAGAATCAAGAAGGTAAAAGTGTTAGCTCCCCTCTCCTCATACGTTAATATTGGCTGTTCTTAAGCTGGTAAGGTTTTCTGGTTTTGATACCAGCATGCTATCATACTCTCAAGAGAAAAAACCAGACTCACAGCTCAGTATCTTCAATGTGTTCATTAAAAAACACTGCAGCTTTGTTTGCAACCATATTGTAAAATGTGTTATGTTTGGACTTGTCCAGCCAAGTGGGCCAACAGGCTAGAGGTAGTAGCAGATATCTCCAATGGCCTCAAGCCATCTTGCTGAGAGTTCTTTATTCAGTGTGATTAGCTGGCAGAAACTGACCATTGATAGCCCAATATTATTTCATGCCAGTGTTTTCAAATGTAGCACATTTTACATTTATGGAAAAAATGATGTGTTTACTTCTTCTTTCAGTGGGTCTTAAAAACTGTATTTCCATGTATGGCTCTCATCCTCCCAGATTGGTTCCTTCTTCATGATCAACCTGTGCCTCGTGGTCATCGCCACCCAGTTCTCGGAGACCAAGCAGAGGGAGCACCAGCTGATGCAGGAGCAGCGAGCGCGGTGCTCGTCCTCCTCCACCCTGGCCAGTGAACCGGGGGACTGCTACGAGGCACTCTTTCAGCTGATCTGCCACATCCTCCGCAAGGCCAGGAGACAAACGGTCGCCCTTTTCAACACCCTGCGGGGGAAACCTCGCGGCTTTCGGGGCGTCGGAAGAGGTAGAGGAGGAGGAGAGGGAAGGGAGAGGAAGGCCAATGGGAGGGGAGGACGTGAGAGGAGAGCAGTGATGAGGCGCGGTATGTAACTGTAAAAATATGGATGGATGGATGGATGGATGCTTTATTGTCATTGTAAAACAACGAAATTCAAGTACTGAGCTCAAAGAAATAAATTCAACACCATCATCCATCCATACTCACTCATACTCCCATTCACGCCAGCTAATTTACCATACACTCATTGCCAACGTACGCAATTAAAAAGTGGTATGTGTAATTAAAATTCCATTTCATGAAAGTCAATTTCTGACAGCAAAGTGCGTTGCATATAATAACTAAATAATGGATTATTGCACATTGATGTTGGCATGCATTTGGGGGTGTGCTTTTAGTCCGGAGTTCAGGATGGCGCTTGGCTTTGGGATAAAAATCATTCAAGAATTGTAACAACTGCCATTTCCATTTCAGGTCCACCCTGTCCCCACCATAATAAGCCTGAGCACACCTCAGCCATGGCCCTCAGCACCGCCTCGGCCACCGACGGCTGCCCTCAGTGTGCCGCAGCCCTGTCACTCACTGACGGCGTGGGACCAGCATGCAGTGCAGTAAACGATGAAGCGGAGGAGGGAGCTGTGGAGGAAACGGACGGGGAGGGGGGACACTCTGGTACTGAGGAGAAGGGCAAGGAAGGCCAGGAGGGTGCAGTGAGACATGGGGGCTGTACTCCTAAGAGCTGTAAGGAGCTGTGGCACGATATTAGGATGAAGCTGTGGGGAATCGTGGAGAGCAAGTACTTCAACCGAGGCATCATGATCGCCATCCTGATCAACACCATCAGCATGGGCATCGAGCACCACGAGCAGGTACTATACAGACAGCTGCAGATCTCCTCTGTGTGTGTGTTCACACTTTTGTTTTCCTCTTCTTTCATTCATTCTCTTTCATTTCTGCAGTGTCTATGTCATTCTCTCCTCTCTCTCAGTCTGTCTCTTTGACACAGTCTGTTCATCAGTTTAATCAAGTCTTTCTAGTATCATAGATGTGTTCACACTCACACAAAAAACAATTGATGTCAATAAAGACATCACAGCATTTACTAAGTACTCTGCAGGCTTGGCTAAACTGATTCAGTAAAACCGCACCGTAAATTAAAAGTAGCGTTATTAAATGTTGTAAGACCACAACCAACAATGTGTTAGTCCATCTCTCAATAGTTACTTCTTCATCTATTGGAGACGTCCTTATGGTACTCATCCTACTGAAGACATGAGTCCTAGAAAAAAAAGGTCACTAATATTTACTTTTATTTGTTTAAAGCCTAAAATATTATTAACAAATTGACACTGTAGTTTTTAGCAAAAGTTAGTCACACAAGAAATTGTTTGTATGGAGTTTTTTTTAGACTTGGATTTGATGAAGGATTCCAAGGCAGCAGGACAGGTAATGTGGAATCGACTCATAATAAACAGTTTCTTAAAAAAAGAAAGAAAAAAGATAAACATGAAGGAACATGTCACCCAATAAAATGGTGTGACTTATTGATGTGCTTTTAATTGTTTTAATTGATTTCCTCCATTGTTTATACTATGTCATGCTGCAGCACGTTTAGTGGGATCAACTCATTATTGTTGTATAGAATATAAACAGATTTTTTTGTAAATATTTTATGAGATGAGATGTCAGCTGAGATGTTATTGGTTGTCTTACTATGTACATAACATTTCCACGGTCATCAGTCAGTGATTTCATTCTTTCAACAACTTTCCAGGCCGATAAGTGGAAAAATAATGAGAACCCAATTAGAAATATTTTAAGCTCCCCAAGCTTTTACAACTTTTAGTTGAAAAAAAAAAAAAATCTAACAATGCTTAGAGGGAGGTTTCATCCATTAGTGATAATCTTGGAATACATGTTGCAGTAGTTGGCTTGTTTTTTATGTGTGTGTGTGTGTGTGTGTGTGTGTGTGTGTGTGTGTGTGTGTGCGTGCGTGCGTGCGTGTCTCTTTAGGTATTGCTACCCAATTAGAATGCACTAGCAAGCTAACAATGTACATTTATGAATCGGGGAATCCATAGCAGTTAGAAACAAAGGCTTTGCCTGTTGTTAGTGTTTTGTAGATACATGAGCTGCTCTCTCTCTCCCTCTGCCTACAGCTATTTACGTCTGAACTAACAACCATGTTGCTTGCAGTGTGAATCCACAGTTGCTGCTAGTGTCTCTCCCTGTCATTCAATGTCCATACTCCTCCGCAATGTAAACCTCTCTATATACTTGCTCTCCTACATCCATCTCTCATCCTTCATGCCTTTTTGTCCTTCTGTCTTTATAATGCCTGTATAATGTGATTCCCCAGCCAACAGAATAGCCATGTCTGCACTCGGTTAGGCAGCAGGATAGAGGTAGGGCCATCAGAATATTATCTCACCTTTGACTCAGATCTCACTCATCATCATCTCCAAGCCATAACACAATTATGCCTTTTTATTCCTGTTTCCTGTGTCTTTCTGTCATCCTGCTTTGTGCACTTGTTGTCTTTCTGTTAGTATTTCTCGCTCTCGCTATACCATTGCCCACTTATGCCTGCCACCGCCGCAGTGGTGGGTCGTCTCTCATCTCAGGGGCGGCTAAAAATAGAGAGAGACAGAACGAGAGAGGTAGAGGGAGACTTTGCCCTTTTAATGGGAAGGATATAGCAAGATGGAATGGCTGTGTGTTCCACCGCCTGTTTAGCTAACTGGAGTCATGCCTCCCTCTGTTTGAACAGTGGTATCAGAGGCTTAATCTGTCTCGTCGCTCTGATCCTCATCCTGTAGAGAGGTGCTTCCACCTGTCCTTTTACACCTGTGGCCTATGGTTATGTCGGTGTGGGAACAACAGATAATCAGTGTGGGAAAAAAATTACTAGCCAGATGCTTTTTGTTATTTCTGCGTTGTAAGAGGTATAATTTAGGCCACCAGCCATTTTGCCAAGAAACCAAACATAATTTGGAGAGTGTATTTTATATCAAAACAAACCAGTCTGTTGGTGAAAGAGTGTTAGATGTGTATTGGGATGGCCTCCACCCTTTCTTTTTTACTACAGCAAAGACACATTTTGTAATAGTTTACTAATTAAACTACATGATCGAAATGTTTTTCTTATTTTTATTCATAAGATTAGATTCAACTTGATTGTCATTGTGCAGAGTACAAGTACAAAGACAACGAAATGCAGTTTGTGTCTAACAAAGCAGATCTACAAAAAACGTTTCTCCATTATCTCATTACATTATCATATTAAATAAATATTGAAAACCCATTAACCTACAATACATGGGTTGTCTAAAACACTAGAACAAAAACTGTAAGGAATGCATTAACTGCTATGTTGATATGCTCTAACACACGCTGCAATTTTTAGCATGTTGTGCTAAGTAGCATATTAGCTACAGTAGTAGCCAAGCAAGTTTGTAGTCACAGGTTAGGCTAACAAAACGCAACTAAGCATATACACTGTGTAATATGTTGCCTCTGTGTGACGTTGAAAGTGAAAACAATTTGTAAATACAGACACATATTACAAGTATGTAAGCTAAGCAGCCAAACAGGTTCATTTTCGAATTATAACAATAGCTGACATGAAGCTCTAGCCTCAGGCTACATTTACATTGATACGTTTTGTTTTGAAAACTAACATCTTTTGCTACGTTTACATGTCACATTCACACTGCTCTGGCATTTCAGAGACTCTAAACCAGAGAAATACTTCTGACCCCGTTTAGGTTTAGAATCTGCGGGCTTGTATTATAGTCACAATGCCCGCATACTGAGACCTTTGGCAACACTGACGCCAATGTTTCGCCGCGTAATTGGGTCTCATCAGTCATGACGTCTTGTTCTAGCCCCAGTCTCAGACTTATAGCCAATATCATGTAAGTAGCCATTAAGTTCATACAGTAGGACACTTTTTGTAGTATTAGGGAATACGAGGGTAGGAACCTTGTGCAGGTGACTGTTGAAGGAGGGGTCAATAAAGCCGCTGCTGTGTGGTCCTTGTGCCTCCAGATTGGTTTCAGTGCACCTATAAGCCACTGAACACTTTTTACATTATTCTCATTTATTAATGGGATATTAAAAAGACAGCATTTTCTGTCAAATCATGGGGCTAACCTTAACTTTATCACCTTGCTAGTTACAGCTGATAAAATATCTCAGCCAGTTGTCATTTCACCTGGCAAAATCAATGATTTCTGGCCAAAAATGAGCAGCCTGCCCTTGTCTATCCGATATGGAAGGACCCATTCTTTCAAAATTGAGAACTAACTGAAAATACAAGGCTATATCCCCCAATGAAGTTGGATTGCTCGAGTGAGAAGACACTTCAGAGAATTGAACAGCTGTTTGGAAATTAATAATGCAGCAGTGTAATGGACACTTAGGAGATTAGACAGGGATGGATAGAGATCAAACAGTACAGCTGAATGACTCTCTTGCTCTGCAAAAATGTCAGGAATAAAACCAAAGAAAAATGCCAGATTTATGTTGCCGGAGCAACCTTGGCCACAGTCAAAATATTCAATAGCACCCACATACTTAGTTTCAGATTTGTTGGGGATGACTGTCACACACAAACTAAAAGCACAGCAGAAACCAAACATATTTGGTAATCAAAAGCAGAAGTAGGTCAGAGAATTCAAAAATAAAATCATAATTGGGTTTTGAAGGACAGTTAGACAATCCACAGGACACAGTTGGATATCTTAGAAAAGAAAATGAGAGCACCCTCCATCTAAAATTTATGTTGTGAATAAATGGAACCTTACCACCCTGAGGATTATTGAAGAATCAATAGCCAATGGGATAAGCCTTAATAAGATGAATATCTGCATTAACCAAAGTGGCTATTAAAGACTTTTTTCACTGTCTACAGGGAAAACGTAAGTGTAAATCACTTTTTTGTGGAATTGAAACATGGAGAGACATTAGAGGATTTAGGTTTGTTATGATTTCCATTATCACGTTGCTGATATGCATGCATGATACCACAGCAGTGACTTCGGGTTGTTGTCTCACAGGAATGTCACATGAGACAGGTGAAACGGTATTGCACTGGGTCAGACTCGCTGTGCATCAGATGCTAAAAGCACTGGATTAGTGGAGAGGCTAAAAAGACTGAACTTGTTGCTAGAATTCCCCACATACAGTATGGGATCACCCCAGAGATGTCATATTACTAAACAACAAAATAGGTTTGTCATTACCTTCCGAAATGACCCATATCATCATTACAAACAAGATTAATGTGTGTGTTTTCTGAGCTCCCAACTCTTATGTTAAATGGTAAAATGTTATGTTTATGGTAAAAGGTACTAAAACTACTAAAGTTTAGGAACAGATTGCAATCATGGTTTAAAGGAATCTACTGTATATTGACTGCTGTTAGGACATGGATGCCAACAGCGGGCTCTGGTGTCAAAGTCTGACACTGTACATCCATCCACCCAAACCAACCAACCACCGCAACCTCCTGAGCAAGTGCAGCACACACCAGCCGTGTTGCAGAACGTCATGTCATTTGATGAGCGTCAAATAATGCCCCTAGCACACAGCAGGCTCATCATACACAGAGGAAGTCGTCAGGGAATGGGTGCGGATATTCAGATGTGTGTCACATATGGGCGTTTTGTGTTGCCCTTAAGAAGGTTTGCATTGCTACAGATCTGAAACAATTAGTTGATTGATAAGTTATTTGACATAAAATGACTGAGAGCCATTTTGTCAACAACCAGAAGTTCCTTGTCCCCAGTGTTTTGACAACCACTGCTGTTGCTTTCCTGGTGAACTTGTCTAAAGTCCGATGTCCAATTGGTTAATATGACAGATTTTCCCATTTCTAATGCTGGCAGAGTAGCAGGGCAGAACACATTCACTTAACCTAACCTAAAAGTCTCAGCGTGTGTTAAGTTTGATACTAATCAAATCAGAGAAGCACACGTGACCCCCCACTTAACCTTTTGTATACAGTTGCTGATTAATGGATGTTGTGCTGAATTACCTTTCTGCATCTGCAATTCTCAAAAACATGACAATGCTAATTTTGTGTCAGCCAAATTACTCTTGATGGACATTTAAGGGTTATCGATGTATGTTAAAGAGTTGGTCACCCATGTGAATAGAGGCAGGTTTTTAGTGCAGCATTGCTTTTCCTGATGCGGGACCCATACACACACCAGTTTAATATTACCCTTTTAGACTTGAGCATTAGCTTTATTTTTAGGTCTTGTTTCACATCAGGTTATTGAGGTTGTGTTTTTTGTGTTCACTTCCCTAAATCAACTGTCCTCAGTGTGATGTCACATCCCCACTCTCTTATTTTATTCCATCAGCCGACTGAAAAACACAAGCGTTTAGATCTGTTCCCAGGTCTGCAGTAATGAGACTGCGGTAATGGATCTCCAGGGGCCAATGCACTTTGACTGGTCTGTAAACAGCGGTCAGAAATCACATCGTTACCGTCACTGGTGGGCATGCATCATTAGTCCGTTTTTTCACACTGCTAAACACTCATTAGTACTCACAAACACACACACAATGTAAAACACACAGTGCTCATCGATTCTAGGGCGGTGAAATGTCAGAAGCATCAGTGCCGAAGTTACAGAGGAGCTCTGTGGAATAGTGATGTGCTGGAAATCATGATTGTGCCAAATTTAGCCGTGTGTGTGTGTGTTTCCTTATACTGAGCAAAGCCAGACAGAAACAGGAAGACAGAAAGAGGAGGAGGGACTCAAACAGTGTCAGACACAGCTGAAAAGACAGTCATGCTGCACATTAACAACTTGAGTGTTACAGTCTTCCAGAGAATGACTCTAGAAGAGCAGTCATCGAAGACTCTGGGCGACTGGAAGACTCTAGAAGAGCGGTCATCGAAGACTCTGGTCGACTGGAAGACTCTGGTCGACTGGAAGACTCTGGTCGACTGGAAGACTCTAGAAGAGCGGTCATCGAAGACTCTGGATGGCTGGACGTCAGCTGAGACTCTGGACATCAGCTGAGACTCTGGACGGCTGGACGTCAGCAGAGGGTCTGGGTAGCTGCACGTCAGCGGAGGGTCTGGGTGGCTGCACGTCAGCGGAGGGTCTGGGCGGCTGCACGTCAGCGGAGGGTCTGGAACACTGGACAGCTCAGGCTCAGGTACACAGGTCAGCTCAGGTACATAGGGCAGCTCTGGCTCACTGGACAGCACGGGCTTGTGGCCGCTGGACAGCACGGCCTCTGGGCTGAAGAGAGGTTGAAGCAGGGCATGGCAATGGGAGCCATGTCGACGGGAGCCATGTCGTCCTTTTCCCCGTCTACGGCCTCCACGGGTCCCAGGGAATATGGCTAGGTGGGTGCCCTCAAAGGACTGCTGGTGGTCGGGGGTTTTTGCTGACCAGGTAGCAGTAGGGCAGTCTAACAACAGTTCAGGAGAAGCAGACAAGGAAGCAGGTCGGGTGACAGACAAAAACTCAGAAGACAAAATGCTAGCAGACCTAGCAACAGGCAGGCTGGTGGGTGCTAGCTGGCACTGGAGAAGGCCAAAAACTTGAGGAGGAGCCTTGATGGAGCTAACAGGCTTACAAAAACACAACTCATTAGCAGGTGGAGGAGTTGGAGTGGAGAGAAAACGTTTAGCCCAGTCAGGAATAGAGTCATTAAGCCAAGGTTTCTTTGACACCATCTCACGGGCTTCCAACAAAATAAACTCCTTAAGGTACTCACTGGTAGCCTCCTTCCACAAGGTCTTCAGCTCCACCAGGTCAAAAATTAAGTTACAAAGTTCCACAGACATTGTCTCTGCCTCTCCTCCAGATGGAGAAACATCAGGCCTTGGAGAAGCAGACAAAGGGGCAGGCGGGGTCAAAAACAAAGTGGTCAAAAAATGTTTGCAATGTTGCATTTCAGAACCTTAGGAAATGGACAACGGCCGACACGAACACACGCCTATTGGCTCGATAATAAATCTTTCACCTCAGGACAACGCCACTTCTCACAAATACAGATAGGACTGGAGATGAACTCGTAATCGCGATCACCTTCGTGGGAAATTAAGAATCAATTCCACCTGTCTAGTAGCCTAGGCACACTATGACAGACGCTCCACTTAGCACCACATGCAATGTTTAATTTTAAATGAATGCAGCCTACTGGCAGTCTGGCACTGGGTGCTCAGTATTTTTCCGTGGGTGAACATACTCGGAGCTCGAGCACCCACGGTATTGGCGCCTATGCCTGTAGCTAAGATGCTAGCAGGCCGAGCAACAGACAGGCTGGTGGGTGAGTCATAATGGCTAGTTTTAAGGAAATTATCAAGTCTCTCCTTGATAATATTGAGGTTGGGAACAAAGTGACTCACCCAAGTTCTCTCCTCCAACCACTGCTGCTGCGTAGTAATCCTCTGAAGGATAGGAGCATGCTGGTTAGGTTTAGAGTTTACAAATACTCTCCACAGTCTGGTCAAACTCAATCACCTTATCCTTAAAGAAACGCCTCTCTGCTGGGTCCATATTGTGGTCAGATCATTCTGTTACAGTATTCCAGAGAATGTGGTGGACCCAATTGCTGAGACAGGCAGTGTAGTGATCAAAGGTTTAATGGCAAAATCCAAAAACTGGAACAGGCAAAATACAAAAACAAGGAGCAGGTAGGAACCCAAAAACAGGAACAGGCAAACACAGAACAGCGGTAAGCAATCCACTGACATAGTCAAACGAGAATAAACTGAACAGCAAATAATGATCTGACACAAGACAAGGGCATCACAAAGACTAAATACAGAGGGTAATGAGGAAACGAGCAACAGGCGACACTAGGCTGGGGAACAGGTGAAACACATTAGGGATGGGAGAATAATCAAAAAAGGTGGGAAAACACAAGACAGGAAGTAAAACCAGACAAGACAAGACTTCAAAATAAAACAGGAAGCAGAACATATACAACAATGACATTGAGTAGTAAAAGAAAGTGAAATATATTCTAAAAGTATTGAACAAAGATTTATTTTATGTCGCTATTGTACGAAGCACATTGTGTTACATTAACTTGTATGAAATGTGCTATATAAACAAAGTTTGATTGATTGATTCGGTGAAAGGCAAAAATAAACTGTCCCTACCAATGTTAAGGCTTTAGTGCGTAACTTTTTTATATTAATGAACGTCTGTTACATTCAAACCATTGCCAAATGAGGTTTTTTTAGTTGATTCTTAGCAAAAAACCCTTTGTTCTTTCTTTCACAAATATGTGCTCATTCATGTGTAATTACTTCCACCAACTAATCAAAGTATTCTCATACGCGTAGAATCTGCCATTCAGAATTATTCAGAATACATACGAGCGACTCTCTGGAATGACGGCCGCCATGTTGCGCCTCCATCTTTAAAATACATTAGCCAAAGAGGGACATACCTCCGCCTTTCGCGCTTTTCACTAAGTGGCACTAATGACTGTGATGAATGCCAGGGAGGGGGAGAAGATTGCTTGCGACTGCCGGAAGATTTGAAAGCCTGTTGAAAAAGGAGGATTGCGCCTATTCTCGAGGACGATGTAAAGGAGACGCCAAGAAGTTAAAAAAAGAATTAAAACGACAACGCGACAGGAAAAGCAACAAAACCAAAGTTAATATTGGAGTGGCTTTTCCAAGATGGAAAAAGATCATAAGGAGCAAGGATTCTAAAAGGGACACCAAAGTTGCCCGCTTTCTTCTCGACAGGTAATTCTGCCTATTTGTGTAAATTTGAAGTTTTATAGTTGGTTGGCTAACTATAGCATGGTTGTGCATAACGCTAGAACGACATCTAGGATACTTTTCCTCTCGTTAATGATGAAAAAGGATTGTCTACCTTGGAACATAAACGTAATCATATGTGTCGTGATTTCCCTGGCAGACAACTCACGTCATGTAGTTGTAACACAGACTAGCTACAGCTAGAACAGCTGTGTATAAACGATGGAGATACTAAGAGCTAATTTCGGTTTCGTTGACATTGTTCATACTGCTCAGAGAAATATATTAAAATCACAAACCTCCGTTGCTTCTCTCCTACGCTATAAACATTGCCTTACACTATTAATCTTGTACAATATACAGAATAACGATAGCACTGATATTTTACTAACATTAGCTTGCATATGTTTGGGAACCTGATAGCTGATGTTAGCAATGAAATTCAATTCAATTCAATTTTATTTATAGTATCAAATCATAACAAGAGTTATCTCGAGACACTTTACAGATAGAGTGGGTCTAGACCACACTCTATAATTTACAAAGCCCCAACAATTACAGTAATTCCCTCAAGAGCAAGCATTAGCAGTAGCTATTGCGACAGTGGTGAGGAAAAACTCCCTTTTAGGAAGAAACCTTAGGCAGACCCAGACTCTTGGTAGGCGGTGTCTGATGGTGCCGGTTGGGGGTGCGGTGAACAGTGGCAATAATAGTCATAATAAAGATAATGGAACAGTGACTACAATGCTAGTTGTAGTAGTTCATGTCATAGTAGGGCACAGCAGGGCGTTATGGGGTGTAGTGTGGCACGGCAGAGCATGGGTGAACGCAGTAGAATCACAGAGCATAGCAGGGTGTAGCAGGTCCACAGCGACAGCTGCACCCATGACCCAGGTCTTGGTGACACCTTAATCCAAGGCGATATTCTGGGTGAAGAAGAAACATAAGGACTCCGGGAAGTAAACTCCCCAGAGCTAGGTTAGTAACAAGTATTTCTGGGACAAGGATGCACACAAAAGGAAACAAATGAAAAGAGAGATGAGAGAGCAGAACTTCCCCAGCAGTCTAGAATTTTAATAGCATAATTAAGACAGGCAGGCTAAAGAGAGGTGCCGGATCGGGCTTTAACTCTCCCCTGCCGGAACGGGCTGTACTGGCCTGCCTCCCTCTACTCTCACTATATTATTGATTATATGATAGGTAGATCTGATGACTATGAAGAGAAGCAGAGAGAAGCAGGGGTGCTGTGTCTGCAGAAATACACCCTGCCCCGCTGGTCTAGGCATACGCTGCAACTCCTCACTCCCTAACTATAAGCTTTATTAAAGAGGAGGGTTTTCAGTTTATTCTTAAATGTGGTGACGGTGTCTGCCCCCCAAACCCAGATTGGGAGCTGGTTCCACAGGAGTGGAGCCTGGTAGCTGAAGGCTCTGGCTCCCATTCTACTTTTAGAGACTCTAGGAACCACTAGTACCTCTGAGTTCTGGGAGCGCAGTATTCTAGTGGGACAATAAGGTACTAAGAGCTCTTCTAGATATGATGGTGCTTGACCATTTAGAGCTTTGTAGGTCAGGAGAAGGATTTTGAATTCAATCCTGGATTTTACAGGAAGCCAATGCAGAGAAGCTAGTACAGGAGAAATATGGTCTCTTTTCTTAGTTCTTGTCAGAACACGTGCAGCAGCATTCTGGATCATCTGGAGAGTCTTAAGGGACTTATTTGGGAAACCTGATAGTAAGGAATTACAGTAGTCCACCCTGGAGGTAACAAATGCATGAACTAGTTTTTCAGCATCGTTTTGGGATAGGATTTTCTTGATTTTGAGATGGAAAAAGGCTGTTCTTGAGGTTTGTTTTAAGTCGGCATTAAAGGATATATCCTGATCAAAAATAACTCCTAGATTTCTGACAGTAGTGGTGTAGGCCAGGGCAATACCAACTAGGGTAGCTATATCTTTAGATAATGAAGTTCAGAGGTGCTTGGGTCCCAGCACAATAACTTCAGTTTTGTTTGAGTTTAACATCAGAAAATTGTACGTCATCCAGGATTTTATATCTTTAATGCACGCTTGAAGTTAACTGACCGCTTTCGTCTGGCTTAATTGAAAGATATAATGTGGTGTCGTCTGCGTAACAGTGAAAGTTAATTGAGTGTTTCCTAATAATATTGCCTAGAGGAAGCATATATAAGGAGAATAGAATTGGTCCAAGCACTGAGCCTTGAGGAACGCCATGGCTAACTTTAGCGTATTTGGAGGGTTTATCGTTAATATTAACACATTGTGATAGCTCAGAGAAATAGGACTTAAACCAGCTTAGTGCGATTCCTTTAATGCCAACTAAATGTTCCAGTCTCTGTAACAGGATGGTATGGTCAATAGTGTCGAATGCAGCACTAAGCTCTAATAAGACAAGTATGGAATCAAGTCCTTTGTCAGCAGCAGTTAGAAGGCTGTTAGTGATTTTCACCAGTGCCATCTCTGTGCTATGATGCATTCTAAATCCTGACTGAAAGTCTTCAAATAGACTATTTCTATGTAGAAAGTCACACAATTGATTAGCGACTACCTTCTCAAGGATTTTGGAGAGAAAGGGAAGGTTAGATATCGGTCTATAGTTGCCTAAGACCTCAGGATCGAGGGTGGGTTTTTTCAGAATAGGTTTTAAGACAGCTACTTTAAATGACTGCGGTACATGACCTGTTAAAGACATATTGATCGTATCTAGTAATGTGGTGTTGACCACGGTAGTACTTCTTTAAGTAGCCTCGTTGGAATGGGGTCTAAGAGACAGGTAGTTGGCTTAGCTGAAGAGACCCTTAACATTAATTGTTGAAGGTCTATAGGATAAAAGCAGTCTAAGTATCGTTCTCTCCAGCACTCCTGCGCCCAATGGTGAGCCGTTAGAAGCTGTGGGCAAAAGGTGATGAATTTTATCTCTAATTTTTATAATTTTATCATTAAAGAAGGTCATGAAGTCGTCACCACTCAGAGCTATAGGAATAGATGGATCAATAGAGCTGTGGCTATCTGTCAGCCTGGCTACAGTGCTGAAAAGAAACCTTGGGTTGTTCTTATTTTCTTCTATTAGTGTTGAGTAATAGTCTGATCTGGCATTTCTGAGGGCCCTCCTATAATTTTTCAGACTATCTTGCCAATCTACACGAGATTCTTCCAGTTTGGAGGAATGCCATTTACTTTCAAGTTTTCGTGAGATTTGTTTTAATTTGCGAGTTTGGGAGTTATACCAAGGTGCTAGTTTCCTTTGCATCTTCTTTTTGATAGGAGCAACCGAGTCTAAAGTAGTCCGTAGGCAGGCCGTAACAACATCTACAAAGTTATCAATTTGGGAGGGACTAAAGTTTACATAAAGGTCCTCTGTTATATTAAGGCATGACATTGAGTTGAATGCTGTTGGAATAGCTTCCTTAAATTTAGCTATAGCACTGTCAGATAGGCATCTAGTGTAGAAACTTTTATTTAATTTCGTATAGTCTGGTAGTAGGAATTTGAAAGTTATAAAAAAAATGGTCTGATAATAAAGGATTCTGTGGAAATACTATTAAATCTTCAAATTTGATGCCATATTCTAGCACAAGGTCGAGGGTGTGGTTAAAGACTCTGACTGAAACCAATTGAATCTAGCAGTGATTTGAAAGCAGTACTAAGGCTATTGCTGTCAACATCCACATGGATATTAAAATCATCTACAATAAGTACTTTGTCTGATTGAAGGACTACACGTGATAAAAACCCAGAGAAGTCAGATAAAAATTCAGAATACGGACCTGGTGCTCGGTAAACAACAGCAAATATAATTGGCTGTACTGTTTTACATGTTGGATGTTGAAGATTAAGAACAAGGCTTTCAAACAAGTTATAATTTAGTTTAGGTTTAGGATTGATTAACAGGCTTGAGTCAAATATGGCTGCAACTCCCCCTCCTTGGCCTGAGCCTCATGGAATTTGAGTATTATTATGACTGGGAGGAGTGGCTTCATTTAAACTTAAACATATTCTTCATGGCCCAGCCATGTTTCGGTGAGGCAGAATAAATCAATTTGGTTATATGATATCAATTTGTTTACCAATATTGCTTTAGACGACAGAGATTTAATATTTAATAGTCCACATTTGATTTTCCTATTCTGTTCTATCATTGCAGTGGTTGTTTTAATTCCAATTAGGTTGTTGAGTATAGCACCTCTTTTGTTAACGTTTGATTTAATCGGTCTCAGTCGGGGGACAGACACCGTGGTTATGGGATTATGAATGGGTGATTGCTCCAAAGGAAGCACAGAGGAGCGTGCTTCAATTAACCAAATTGAACACTCACGGACAAAGTCATCGCTAATTTCGGGTTCGGCCACCGTAGGGTGTTTAAACACGTTCGGAATGGTGCGAGCAAGAAAGTAATATACAGTTGGTTGTGATATACAATTTCACTGCTAGATAGGAGAAATTCTTCCACAATGTAGCCTTAAAGGTGCACTATGAGTTCCTGCATGACGTCACTTCTGTTGACGTTCCAAGTAAATACCAAACAAAACAGAGCAAGCTCCCTCCCCCCCATGTTTCCGTAACTGTCATGACTAACTGACTAACTGTCACTAACCACCACCCCTCCCCCAACCATCTAGTCGGTGATTGGCTGGAATGTGGTTTGTTGTATTTTGGTGCACAGCCTGTGCCCCTAGTGTTTGTTTGATGTTTACAACCCCTGTGTTGTCTCCCGAGACCAGGCTTTTTCACAGTGTATTCAGGGGGCAGACAGCTAGCGGATCAAGGAGAGATGCCTACGATTTGAGACAAAAATGAAATCACGCTGAAACCATGCAGGAACTCATAGTGCACCTTTAAGACTATCAGCTCCACACAACTCTCTTTATTTCTCAGTATGGCTATGTTCAGAAGATTGTGGCGTCCGGTGACTTTCCCACGCAGAAACTCGAACGAAGATATTATTACCTCTTCTGAAGAGTCCATCATGTTTTTTAATCCTTGTGTCCTCCTTGGCTACTAGCAACTGCGTGGAGGGGGGCTGCGGTCATGGAAGGCTTCTATCATGTGAACGCGCCAACAGTTTTGTTGTCATTACATAGAATTCCTCATGGGGGCAGCAGAAACTACACACTAAATCTTTAAGTGTCAGTTAGGACTGATTTGTTTAAATACTGGCAGTGTGCTAATTGTATCACTCTCACAAACTATTGCTTTGCTGGTGTAACTTCCAGGACTGAATACAGTAGCTTCACATTGTTTGGAGCAAAATTGTTGTCTTTAGGGTTGCGTCCATGGTATAAGTAGTACAATGTTGGACTTTTTGTTGTTGTTGTTATTAACAGTTTATTGGTTTTTCAGAAAATGTAAACACACACACATATCCATCAGAAAAAAGAAGCAGTATACATACAACAAAATAAAAAGAAAGAGGACATAGTGCGACCATAAACAAAAACTAAACTATAAATACATTATAGGACATTATATATAAAAAAAAAAAAAGTTTAGGTAGGTACAGTATTCTACCAGAATGTATCCATCAGACACGTTTTCTAGTTAAATGCTATGTTTATGACCCGGAACGCCATTAAATGCCCAAAGTGTACGAGTGATACTTCCCCCATTTGAAGTTGTACTCCTCCACTTTGTCAAGCAACCTATAGGACAGTTGTTCAAGGGCAGCCAGCTGACCCAGACCGGCGCGCCACAAATTCAGTGCTGGTGCAGAGGAGGCTTTCCATTCTTTGACCAGAAGTTTCCAGCCTAACATGAGGACAGTCTGGGTCCAGTTAGAGAATGGAGGGGTTAGGTCACTTAACGCAGAGGGGTCCCCCAAAATAAACAGACTAGGGGTGAACGGGATATTCTGGTCAACAATTTTCTCTACGATTGTATGTAGGGAAGACCAAAATGCCTGAATTTTTGGGCAACTCCAGAGCATGTGTACTAGGGTACCATTTTTGTCCCAATACCTCCAGCATTCCGAGTTATCAACCAAACCAACCTTATGCAGCCTGGATGGTGTCCAATAGATTCTATTCAGTATTTTGAATTGGATAAGTCGCATTTGCAGTTCCCTTGACATTTTTTTCCCATTTCTAAGAATTCTGCCCCATTCAGCATCTGTGAATGACACCTTTAGGTCAGTTTCCCATGTCGTTTTAAGGGACAATATATTAGAGTCCGAGGCCATAAGGAACATAGCGTAGTTAGCCGAGGCTTCATGGCCACGCCCAAAAATTGATAGGACCTTCTCTAACATATCAATGCTTGGTGGGACTAATGAGGGGGAGCCGAAGACCTGCACCAGGAGGTGTCTTAACTGAAAATACTTCCATTGTTGATTACGTGGTAAGTCAAATTCCTGTCTAAGTGCCTCAAAAGATTTTAATGACCCATCATAGTACAAGTCTCCGAGCACCCTAATCCCTTTTTGTAACCAGAGCTTCCAAAGGAAGGGAGATTTATTTATACAGAGCTTGGGATTTTGCCAGATCCCGGCAGACTGGTGCAGATACGGCTCAAATTTTAAGATCTTAGCTACTCTCTTCCAGACCCACTGAATGTGTGACAAAATGGGATGTAACTGATTCTGTTGGGCTAATTTAGCTGTGATGTATGATATGGGTGTGAGAGGGGAGGACACCGCACGTTCAAGGTGAAACCACGGGGGGGCTCTCTCCGGGGGCAAAGACCACTGTGCCATATGCCTAATGGTGAACGCATAATGGTAAAAGAGCAAGTTGGGCACACCTAATCCTCCTCTATCCACTGGCCTCTGCAGCTTTCGCAGGTTCCATGTTTTTTTAAATGGCAGCATCTGCAACATCCATAATTGATGACAAAATGTGTTACGCTTTTTGTTTGCCTGCTACCTTCTGCTGTGTTGGAAAGGAGCAGACAGTAGGGATGTGGAAACGCAGATCAAAAATGTACCTGCTATTTTATTGCTTGTCTATTAGTCAGTAGCTAATCCAGTAGCCAGTAGCCTAACCAGTGGGTTACACTTTCCTATTTTTTTACTGGCATCAGTGTGTGTGTGTGTGTGTGTGTGTGTGTGTGTGTGTGTGTGTGTGTGTGGCCCGAGCCCGACAGGCATCAAGATATTTATGTCCGAGCCCGACCCAAGCCCAACACAGTTTATTAAGCAACTGTAGGAAGGGATTCGGAAATTTCAACAGATGAGCGCATCAGCGCACTCGGGGCAACAAGCACACGTTAATAAGCTGTTTAATTTAAAATGTTCAAGGTGTTAACATTTCCTGATTGCTTCACTTCCGACCGACAGTTAACATACTGTTAAGGCTACTACTGTAGCCTAAAACAAGAATCAGCTAAGAGCTTACTGTAATGTGAACATGGAATGTCGCTAACATAACATACTGACATTCACAATGTTAGCAAGTTATAATTTGGGATGCTTTAATTTATCTAAAAGCCCATCTGAGGCTACCAAAGTACAATGCAGACGGATCAAAGTTGAGCCAAGTCTTACAATGTAGAGCTGACCATGACAAGTTTACTCAACAATGGTCTTAAATGGCCAGTAGCCTATATTATAATACATCACATGTGGTGCCACAGTTTGTATTTTGCCAGACTAGCTGTCAGGATGCAAGAGAAGCTGTCTCATTATTTTTTAATCCATCCAACAATTTAGTTTTTTGGTGTGTAATGACCCTTACAGCTACAGTGTGCATATTTACTTTTAGTGCATTTCTTTGTGCTCTCTTCTTTCCCTTCCTTTCCTTCTCATTCTTCTTTCTTCTGTCTTCCTATTGTCTTTCTCTTACTTTTTTATTTGTCACTATGCTCTGTCAGCCAGAAGAGCTCACAAATGTTCTAGAGATCTGCAACATCGTCTTCACCAGCATGTTCTCCCTGGAGATGATCCTCAAACTCACTGCATTTGGCTCCTTTAACTACCTGAGAAACCCCTACAATGTCTTTGATGGAGTCATCGTCATCATAAGGTAATTGCACAATACACCTAAATATATGGTTTCTTTTGGCAGAAAGAGGAGCAAAGAGGGGCTTTTTGGTTTCTGAAATACTACTGTATGTAATTCAGGTAGCATACTTTTTTGGTGGTTTGCCAGACTGTTATGGAAAAAGAGATCCCACAGTTAAATTATTCATGTCATGCTTTGTCAAATTGTCATATGCATTCTATTTGATTGAAATGTACCACCTGTACATATTCGGATGCCAAAGCGTCAGACAGCAGCAAACATGTTTTGTCTTTTGTTGTGTGTGCCTGGAGCATCAGGTGCCTTCGTGCCTTTGATCTGCTGGCGTTTTTGTCCCCAATTCACCTGGCTGAGCGCCTTTGTCGGTGATCCCCATAATAACCCTGAGATCAAATACACATCAAAGCTACTAAAACTGAACAAGATCAAATGTGCAGCCCATCACAGAAGATACACTTTGATTGAACATATCTACATCTGTCTTCTTATCTCTTGCTCCACTACCATTTTCCCTCACATTCATCTGAATGTCCTCAGCTATTCAGAGCTGCTCTTAAAAAGTGTCCTCATTCAATCTTTGCCAATTCATAGCCAATGCTATTTTGATGTGCTGAGATGAGCCTTTGATAGGCACCTCCATTAAAAGGACCAAAATCCCTATCAGAAGTCAAAGGAAAGATATAATTGCTGTGATCCCCAATCTGTGGTTGTTTTGCAGCAGCAAACTGCAATTAAGAAAGGCATTGAACATTTAGGCAACAGCTTGATTTATAGTGTCGAAAAACACAAGTAACCTCTTGAGTGGACACATTAATCACTGCAAGATGAGATAAAGCAAGCATTCCTTATGTTGCCCACGGATTACTGATTATTCAGCTCATTTCATTTTGGCAGTGTTTCCTTAAGTTGTTGAAAGAAACATTTTAGGAGCTTTGAATATGAATTAAAGCAGTAATGATTACCTTTTACATCAAAGGTGTATTACTAACTAATGACCTTCCAATAGCAATATGACTGTATGCAATGATAATCTATTGTACTGCAAACAATAAGTTCAACATCTAATCAGTACATCACATCCAACAGTGAGAGTTTGATGATTATCCCATTTTTATTGTCTATCGATTGGGGCTGAATTGCTGAAGAACCAAATATCCTACTTTAATTTGATCAGGGACCATTATTATGTACTCTAAAATCCTAGATTAAATATGAATCAAATGTTAGGCCACTACTGAAATATCTTTTTTCTTAGATTTTCTGATGCTTAAGTTTGTCATTCTTAAAGGTCCCATATTGTAAAAAGTAAGATACCATGTATTTTTTATTATTATTATAAAGCATGTTGAAAAATGCACAAAGAACATATACAGAAACTGTGCCTTTAAACGAGCCGTCAGGACTTCGTCATGTGACCATGACGGTTGTCATGTCACAATTATACTATATATAGGGAGAAAGCGCTGCTGCAGTGCCGTTACAGTCATCCCCCAGCTGCAAAGACGGTCCAGAGACGTAGAGAGCACAGATGCTGGACGTGGAAATGCTGACCAATCAACCATAATCTTTTCCTAACCTTAACCACGTGTTTTAATTGCCAAATCATTACCATATTGCATTTACTATAACCACTTTTATTCCCTTTCCCACTACCGTACCTATACTATAGTAGTTTGCAATTGCATTTTGTAAAAAGGGAGACTATAAAAACATTGGCATTAGATGTTAAAGTATTGGGAATCACGCCACCCGGCATTTAGAAGCACATTTAATTTCAAAACCTCTTTTTTCCGTTGAACCTGTTTAATCTCAATGGAGTTTTATCACTTGGAGGTGGAGTAAAACAGGCATTTATATGTATGTATTTTTATGTAAATGTTGCCGATTAATGCTTTAAAGGTCCCATGACATGGTGCTCTTTGGATGCTTTTATATAGACCTTAGTGGTCCCCTAATACTGTATCTGAAGTCTCTTTTATATAGACCTTAGTGGTCCCCTAATACTGTATCTGAAGTCTCTTTTATATAGACCTTAGTGGTCCCCTAATACTGTATCTGAAGTCTCTTTTATATAGACCTTAGTGGTCCCCTAATACTGTATCTGAAGTTTCTTTCCCGAAATTCAGCCTTGGTGCAGAATTACAGCCACTAGAGCCAGTCCCACAATGAGCTTTACTTAGGATGTGCCATTTCTGTGTCTGTAGCTATTGAGGAGAGAGGGGGGGGGGGGCAAGGTGGAGAGTGGGGGGTGTGGCCTTGACCAACTGCCACTTTGCTCGTTTGAAAGCCATGATGCCTCTCTCTCTCTCATGGGTGGGCCAAATTCTCTGGGCGGGCAAAGTAGAGAAAGGGGAGGTAACCTTCCTCCTTATGAGCTCATAATGAGTAAGATTCCCGATCAGCCCATCTAAGCTTTCATTTTGTCAAAGGCAGAGCAGGATACCCAGGGCTCGGTTTACACCTATCGCCATTTATAGCCACTGGGGGACCATAGACAGGCTGGGGGAACTCACATTAATGATAAAAAACCTCATAAAGTGAACATTTCATGCCATGGGACCTTTAAATTCATAATGCTAATAATCATAATTTTGCATTTTTTCCCTTACGTTGTCGGGTTGTCTAAATGGTCTGTGTTTCTCTTCTCAGTGTGTGTGAGATCGTCGGCCAGTCCGACGGCGGTTTGTCTGTGCTGAGGACGTTCAGACTGCTCAGGGTGCTGAAGCTGGTAAGGTTCATGCCAGCTTTGAGGAGACAGCTGGTGGTCCTCATGAAGACCATGGACAATGTGGCCACCTTCTGCATGCTGCTCATGCTCTTCATCTTCATCTTTAGGTAAGGTAATACATGCTGTAAAATGTGCTGTATGTGGATGTTTGTTGGTGTCTCCTTCTGATGCAGATCATAGATTACAAGACAAGCTGTCTGTGCTTCTCTGGCTCCTCATCACCTGACAACTGTACAAACGCATGGAGCCCTTTTCTTTTGAACAATGGTCTTTATATATTATTTTTTTTCAGAGAGATGGTTTAGAGACAGGTCATTGTTTTATCCTCTGTCTTTGTGTGTTTGTATGTGCTTGCTTTTGTCTATTTTTTAAGTCCTGTGTACCTGCATAACAGCTGCCATTGAAGTGCAGCAGGTCACAGTGTTCCATAGCAGCTATTAACTCTGGGTGAAATATAACGAGCAGCCAATTGAAGATGTGGTTAGAATTCAGCAAGCAGTCACTTGAAGAACTGGAGCAACAGAACACGCGGGCATTTGTAGATGCTCAAGCCCTGACACAGCAGCGCCCCTGAAGGCCTAAAAGGTCTTTCAGGGGGCGATCAATGGTTGCAGTTCCTCACTGTTTTCATTCCCCTCCTTTAGGGGGCAGCTATGGCTCACAAGGTAGAGCCACGTCGACCTTAAACCACAAGGCGGTTCAATCCCTCGGCTCCTACTGTCAAAGTGTCTTTGAGCAAGACACTGAAACCCAAGTTGCTCCCGATGGGCATTGCGGCTTCGCAGCTATCGGTGTATGAATGTATGTGCGAATGAGAGGCAATTTGTAAAGCGGCTTTGGGTAAAGTAGAAAGGCACAATATAAATGCATTCCCTTTACCATTTTCCATCTCAGCATTACATTTAACTTCTTGAAATTCTGTTTTGTAAGGTGATTTGATTGTTGAGTACACACAACATCAACAACTACGTACTTGTGTTTTTAAGACACATACATGTTCCAAGTACAAGCACTTATTTTAATATATTGTTTTACTCATTGTATACCAAACTACTATTATGCCAGGGTTCTATTTTGTGTGTTTGTGTCACTTTTAAGGTGGTGTGTGTAAATGCAAGATGTGCCCCAAAAATGTCACATCCTAGCTACGTTGCACCATTAATATTTGTTCATGTCATGTTTGCTTTGTCAATGTTCTTAGCTGCTGGTTATAGCAGGCATGTTTGGCTATCACAACTACTAATTGTATTCACAGTTTGATACTGTACAAAGGCGCTTGGATTCCCTGCAAGGAATTAATATCTATTTCTATAACAAATTAACTGCACATTAAAAGAACCTTTACATTATTTTTAAATGTTTAATGTGGTACTTTACAGTGACAACAAGGCCATTTAGGTTGACGACATCTTATGTAACCAGGCTTTAGGGTTCAGTCACATTAAAACATTCACATTCATCTTCATTATCCCAGCCAAGAAAGTGTTTGGTTGCAGCCAGGGTACAATAACAACTGATAACACACAGAGCCACATAAAATCCGAACCAGCAAAAAAAAAAAAAAGAAGAGGCCAAAGCCTCTTCATGGATAACGTATGCCTCGCATTCATCATGTTCAGAAAACCTGCAAAGATCAACATTATCAGTCGGGTAGAGCAGATGATACATTTTCGGTGTGTACGGTGTTTACATCATCAGAGGTTCTGCTTTTGTGTTACAGTATCCTGGGAATGCACATTTTTGGCTGCAAGTTCAGTCTCAAGACCGAGACCGGTGACACAGTACCAGACAGGAAGAACTTTGACTCCCTGCTCTGGGCCATTGTCACTGTTTTTCAGGTAATCAACATATCACAAATGGATAGGCATGCAGACAAACACACTAGCAAAAATCGCTGAATATCTACACTGCTTACGGCCCTTTCTCTATAAACGCAGATTACTTGCACACATTTCTTAATATTCAAATATTTCTGCACAAATCTTTTACACTTAAACTTTTAATCGGACCACTTCAAACTCCAATGATGTAAACGTTTGCATATTGGTTGTAAATCCAATTTTTAAGTCCCCTGTGATTTTTATTTTCACACATAGATAACACTAGAACACCACTGCAACACCTTCTGTGTTTGTATTGATATTTACTTAAATTGTTTAAGTGGTCTATGTGTGCACTATTAAAGCACAGTATGTGTGTGAGTGTTTTTATCTATGTCATTTTCTTAGATTCTGACCCAGGAGGACTGGAACGCAGTTTTGTACAATGGTATGGCAGCCACTTCACCACTTGCTGCTCTTTACTTCGTGGCCCTCATGACTTTTGGAAACTATGTCCTCTTCAACCTGCTGGTAGCCATCTTGGTTGAAGGCTTTCAGGCAGAGGTAAGGGAACTCGTTGCCAAGTACTGCCAAATGGCTTGAGGTTGTAAGCTTGTTTTTCATTACGAATTGATGTCCACATTTGAATTTAGTTGTTCATGATTGAGGTGCCCAGGCCAGGTTGATTGCTCTGATTCATTACTAACCTTTTAAAAATGGTTGGTTCAACCTGAATCAGGAGAGCTGAAATATTTAAAATGATCACTTGTATTGCCCTTTGACAGCAACCAAGGACTTGCAGCAAATCAACAAGCTCTTACCTAACAATAAATCTATAATTTCCTGCAAACAAGTGCCACATTTATATTGTTTTAGAAATGAATTGTTATTTACCAAGGCATGCCCAGTAAATTGATTTACATAAACTGTTTTAACTTTGACAGCTCTTCTATGTTTAGCTTGTCTCCATCCATGCATTCTGCACTTTGAGTCCTCTGCTGTGGATGGCTGATATCCATCAATCTGTCTGGGTTTCTCAAAGGCTAGAGTTTGACCTTTGGCAGTGAGCATCATAGCTAAAATAAGCCCGGGCTCTTGTGCCCGGTTGATCTTCATAACCACAGAACTGATCAGATTGACATGCATAGAGTTACTGCTACTACAACAAATACGTATAGACTAAACCACTAGAAACTTATTTAGAATCTTTTTTCTAGAGTATGTATATTAGTGCTACTTTTGAGTAGCCTAACTGTACAAAAACTGTAAACTGTATATACCGAAAGTAATAATACATGTATATAGCATACTAAGTTTAATAGGTATTGACTTTGACATAAGCATGTAAACACTGTAAAGGGGTGAAAACTGGAGCAACAACAACCTATGTTTCAAATTGTAGTTTATACTGCAGAAATAATAATTAAGGATTGGCCACAATTATGATATTTATCTAAGGCTGTATCAGCAGTCAAAACATACTGTAATAATGGTGTATTGAACACAACAGTGTAATTTCAGAAGCCATCTGTCTCAGTGGAAAACACTGGAAAATGATGCTGTCAATCCGCCATCAACTGTCAAACTCCCAGATGCATGGTTGGAAAATAACAGTGCGGTTGAGTAATCCAGTTGATATTTCATATAAGGATCAAAGCATATTCATGGAACATGTGAATTGGAAGGGGAAACACTTGACACAAACCACAATGCTTTTGATTGATCCTTTTGAAATGCCTTCCACAGTCTGTCTGCCTTTCATTCTCTCGCTCTCCTTCTCTCAACGTAGATCTTTCCCCCTCTGGCTCTCTCCGCTTCTTCCGCTCATCCACACTGTGTCTACTACTGCTACACAATAGCGATTATTGAGCCAATTTGCTCCAGATTGTACCATTGAAAAGGCTGAAGAGGAAATCCCATTGGATTTAACCAAACCTGTGGGGTTATTGGAGTAGTGTGTTAGTAGTTTGAGGATTTTACTGATTTAATGTTAACACACAACCCTGAGCCACCCTGATAACCTCAAAAATGTTTGATAGGTGGTGGAAGAGAGCAGAGGCTTTGACTGATGTCACACAGGAGATTAAAGGTTCTGAGTCAAACCAAATCTGTGAAATCTGTTACAGTGCACTTTAAAGCCTCCCACAGCACAAGGCCTGTGTAATTCTACGTCTAGTTATTCTCTTTATCTCCTTGGTCTGTCCCTCGCCCCCCTTTTTGTCTCCAGGGTGATGCCAATCGCTCTTATTCGGATGACGACCACTCCTCCTTTGACGAGAGCGAGAAGCACGACTCCATAAAGTTGTCTGGTGAGCTGAGGCCATGTTCCCCTCTCACCCTTATAATTACAGTGTGTTTTCAATTTGAGTTTTATCCGTCAGTTGCTGAAGTTAAAATAACTGACCCATCTTATGTAGGTTAGGACATAATACAACTTTCAAATTAAAACTTTAAAATCATAATTATATCCTGTCAGCCAAGCTAAAATATAGCCAACAGAGTTCTACTCCAAAATGAAATAACAACATATCAGTATCATAATGTTTGTTTTCATCATTTTTCATTTGTCAGTGTCATTTAACAACAAAGTCAAGTCAATTTTATTTATATAGCCCAATATCACAAATTTGTCTCAAGGGGTTTTACAGTTTGTACAGCATACAACAACCTCTGTCCTTTGACCCTTGAGTCGAGAAAACACCCCCCAAAAAGAACTTTAACAGAGAAAAAATGGAAGAAATCTTAGAACGGGTAACTGAGGAGGGATGTACAGACATGGAATAGAGATTGTTTGTACAGAATAACCAGCATAATAAAAATTACAATATAGACAATCAGGATGACAAAGTTAGACATTGAATGTAAAAATTTGAAGAATATGGAGGGTGTTAAGCAGCTTCCAGTTGTTGTCAAATGTAAAAAATGTAAAAGTACAATTATTAAAAGCACAGTTTGCAAAAGTATAATTTGTTTAGGGCACTGACAATTACTCTAAATTGGTGGTTTTAAGGTGTTTAAACCAAACCACTGGTTTCTGTAAATTGTGTGTTAATTTTGATTCACCACTATACCAAAATTGAAATCACAGAGTTAAATGAACAACATGCCCAACGATTTGCTTGCATCTTAAAATGTAAGCCAATAATCTTTGTTTTCCAGTGAGGCTACTTCATGTGCTCAACCCTAAAACCAAAAGTAAGACACAACTATGTGCCAAAAGCTTACAAAAAGTCAGAGCATAGCCAGCAGTCTTATGTGGAATATAAATGACCTCTATCTTTATCCAAAGCTCACAATGGACCAATTCCAGCCATACAGCCTTCATCAACAGACCCAGTAAACAATGCAGTTCAGAGAGGATTAAACATGAGTTTAGAGACTGGTGGAATCATTTCTATACAGTATGAGTGGGCTATAGTAGTAGGGTATAGTGGTGCAATAAGTTTGCCAGACCTTCATTCACCGCGCTGCAGAGGAGGGTCTGGCTAATCCACACTAGTCCAAAAGTCCAAAACGTGCTCTTGTTTATTGGCATTTCTTTAAACCAATCACAACCGTCTTGGGTGATGCTAAGCACCGGGAAAAGCCACAGTGCCACTGCAAAATATCCTCAGGAAGGAACTTGTTTTGGTGGAACATGTGTACGTTCAAAAGTTTTTTTTTAGTCATGCAACGAAGCAATCCCAGAAGTGGAATGTCGAGGATATAGACTATTGGTGCAATGGCTCTCTGCACCTCTATACATCTATAACCCACAACAGATTGAAGTCAGTTGCCTGGGGGTTATAAAATGTCATTCTGGAAAAATCTAGGAAATCACAGTGAGATAAAGATATACAAGACAGCTTAATAGAAAGTGGTTGAGTAAAAAAGAGAATAGCTTCAGGAATGAGCTAAAATTGTAGATTGACTATGCCTAAGAAGAAACGCTACAAGAAATCATTCCTACCACAGGCAATCACATTTTTTAACAATTCATCACTGAGTGATAGATAAGACTAATATACATCACAATACTGCACTAAGTGGAACTTGCACAAACACGTTTTACTTACATAGTCATAAAAACGTAAGTAGTTGTACATTTTTATTCCAAACTTCTATATACGTTTGTACATTCTTTCTTGTGTATTTTTTGAATATTTGTTCTTGTATTCTATTCCTATTTATTGTTTATTGGATATTCTGTATGTGTGCTGTGTGTCTGATATTTTGCTGCTGTAGCTCTGAATGTTCCCAAATTTCCCAATCAATAACGTCAATCTAAACTTATCTAACAGTGTATTTTTGATAGACTCCAAATGGGTAACAACATACATTAGATGGATGGCACAAAAAGCAACATAAGTACTATTTTACATGCTCTCTCTGTTCAACTACCTACAGAACCAAGGATCTGCACACTGACACCCAACGGCCACCTGGAGCTGGGGGCCCTTTCGGGGCCCAGGGGATCCTACTCCTCAGAGAGGCGGAGCTTCACCATTGAGTCTGGAAAGAGCAGTGTGATGAGCCTGGGAAAGAGCAGCCTGGAGAGACGCTCCCTCTCTCTGGTACTTACTGATACTATTATAGACAGAACAGTCAACGTCAAGTGAAAGGACCATACTGATGACAGCCTGTTCAAGACAAATGATATACTACATTGCATCACGCCCAACCTTTTTCCAACCGTTTTACCTTTACAAACCAAAACAAAATGTTTAGAATTAAAGAGATAACACAGTTTTCTTCCTTTCCACAAAGTGTTAGGCTTACTTTATTTCAGTATTGTATTAAAATCTATTAACTAACTAAACTGACTTGGGATGGATAATCCCTTATAGTGAAGGTTTATTTATTTTATGTTATGCTGTAAGATAAAAGCATGATTTTCATTAAAATCAGAAGGTGTTTTTTGCCGAAATATCAAAGACAAACAAAAAAACATGTATTTTGTGAAATAGATTTTCTTGAATTTGGTGGCTGCCATGGTTGA
The DNA here is from genome assembly GCF_031162955.1 of Sander vitreus. Taxonomy (NCBI): domain Eukaryota; kingdom Metazoa; phylum Chordata; class Actinopteri; order Perciformes; family Percidae; genus Sander; species Sander vitreus. The sequence goes on along the minus strand of NC_135856.1, from coordinate 6,494,919 downwards.
CTGAAATCTCAGACTTGAAAGCTTTCTATTTGCTTTTGATCACACCCAACAGCAGCACTAGCATTTTTCGATAATACAACTTAAAAAATAAAAGAAAACAACTAATTACTGCCTGTATTGGGGGGGAAACACATTGATAATTCAAATCAACTAATACCCTGACTTCTAGCACAGCCTGTTCTCATGAACCATTCAATCAAAAGCTATGAAAAGTTCAGCACTGTAATTCGTAAGCATTACACGTTTTTGTTGCTATATTCACTACATTGCCGGCCACTGGCTGCGTAGGGAGGAGGTCGGGGTGGATGGGTGGGTGTTAACATACAGGACTTTGCGGCAAAACGCTGATATTTTGTGAAAAATGTAACCTTATTAGCCGCTGCAACAACCGGCAGCTCGCGGTGCTTTGTACCCGGCTCAAAGTCACCTATTTTCGGGTAAACTGAACCACCAGCTACTGCTGATACCACAGAGGACTGTAGCCGACGTCACAAAGCTCTGTAGTGGCTTAAACAACTAGCAACTGCCGCTTGGCGGCCTGGAGCTCTTAGCCAGCCGGCGTCACATGACCAGTGTGCATACATTTTCGTACGATATCATACGTACCCGTTCATGAGAATGCGTTGTCTAGCACATATAAACATACTTATTACATAAAAATGGTATGTAGTGAAGTGAAAAATAAATTTGTAAAATTGCAGCACGTATTAGTATTATTAGAGGGCATTTGCCTCAACCAAATTCAGAAAGGGAAATTTAGCAGATTAATGAAAGACAAAATTAACAGTTGTTGCCAAACCAGTATAAACCACTTTGTTCCCACACTTGTGGTGGCATAGAAGAAAGTTTCTAAAAAGAGAAACTTGCAAGGGACACTTTTCTGTCATGTATTCTCATATTATTGCAGCTGCTGTACAGCTAGCCTAGTCTTTTTTATTTTAATCAGATAATTGTTGCACCCTGCAGTCAACATAAAAACATCTGCATATAATGCAGATTCTAAAAACACACTGACACAATTGGAATGCCCCAGCATTGTGCTTACTGAACCAAAACCTCGGGAGAGAGAAACTGAATCAAGGTTCTACAAGGTTTGGCTCAGCATCCCGTTGCCATGGCAACTTGTATTAATTGACTGTCCCGCTCTTCTGTTTGATCACAGAGAAAGTGAGAGGAGTAGAGAGAAAAAGAATGACAGGGAGAATTAGAGAGGGCGAATCAGAACAGAGAGATGGTGACGCAGTGACAGGAAGATAGAGGGGAGTGAACACTAGAGCGGTGATAAGCTGTAGTTTAGCAACTATCTTACCTTAGAGGTTATAATGTTAAACACTGTGGGCGTGGAAGATCCACTTCACTGTGAACGTTCTCCTCTTCTCTCACAGCGCTCCAAGTTTATTGTTATCAGTAGGCACCAGTTACATCACCCGGAGAAAACGTACAGAAATAATAAGCAGTCAAGAAAGTTTGTTGTTTTGTTTGTGTGATTTGAAGTTTTCAGTTTTATCAGCAGCTCTGGTTGTGTTTGATCCTCTTTGATGAAATCACACTTGATGAATCAGTTCCATCTTTTTGTTGGGTGGTTTGTTTGATTTTCTTTCTCACACAGCTTATCAGACACTGTTGATTGGACTCACATGAAACTCGGGGCAAATTATGTATTGCTATATTGTGTTGCAGCATAATCAATTACATCAGTGTGCTGCTTTGTTTGGGGGGGGGGGGAGTACACAGTGGAGTCAAAGATCTGTTTAACTCTAAACACACAAGTCATCATTATATAAAAAGATCACCCTCAAAGGATATTCTTTCATTTTTTGCCACTTACAATATACGCATTTGTATAAATACACAGTATATTTGGTGACCTAATATGTATACATTTTTAAGGTTAACATAAGTGAAAGTAAAAGGGTTTATCAGTTCAACGAATGTTGTTTAAAAAATAGAGAAACAGGGTCAGGATGGCAACATGTTCCCTTCAATCCCTTCACTTGTCTTTAATCGGGGGAATTTCTTTTAAGTACAGCAGTTAGCCTTAGTTCAGCGTCAGCAAAATTGTACCTGAAATCAATAGAGTGTATAACACAGTAAGCCTTTATCTCTGACTGGACAACAGTAATGCATTGCATTGGTGCAGAGGAGTATGGTATATCTGGAGATTAACTGTTTTTATTTGAGATAGGCATTGGCATTCCATTTCATTTGATATAAGTAAAAAGTTGTAATTGTTATAGTATGTTTGTCTGACTACATAATATACAGGACATTAGTACCAGCCTTTGTCTGTGGTTTATGCCGTATAGTGTGGAACAAATTGTCTTGACAGTAATACACACAAACACACACTGAATGTTCCTCTGGGGAGATCTGCAGTGCAGTTCTGTGTGGACTGCCGGTGTTACTTAACAGCTAGCGTGCACGCTTCACTACAGTTTCTATAGAGACAGATGCATAGATTCACCGGTATATGGCTTTAGCTCACGCTTTGACTGGCAACATGTACGTTTCCAAGTGTAAAACACGTAATTAGGTCTATCATGCTGAGAGGATTAGACATGCGGAGACAAACAGAACAGGTTATGTTCCCCTAAGTGGCACTCAGGGGTTGATGACAGCCTGCTGAGTGCAGTGCAATCTCATTTGTAAAAACAGTTTATATTGCCTTCGTTCGGTCATTTACTTATGTAATTATTAGAGATGGCCCGATACCATTTTTTGCTTCCCAATACCGATTCTGATACCTGAACTTGCGTATCGGCTGATACCGAGTACCGATCCGTTACAAGTGTGTCATATATTTTATTATGTTTTAACAACTGTATACTACTATCCCTGTATGGATGTGATATTATTTCTATCTTTGTTGTCAGTCTGGCTCAGGTTAAACTCTTTGTGAAACATGAACAAACACAAACAATGAACGCCACAGAACTTTCGTTTATTATGCAGTTTGACGGTCAGTTATTTAGTAACGTAGATTTTCTTTAGGGCTTTAATACGTGGTATCGGATCGGTGCATAAAATCCAGTACTTCCCGATACCGATACCAGCGTTTTAGGCAGTATCGGAGCCGATACCGATATCGGTATTGGAACATCTCTAGTATTTATTAATTCATCATTGGACTACAGTAGCAGGCATGCTCTTTTCCACGTATCCCCATGGCTAAATATTCACATACTGGTCCATGCCCAGTTCGTGATGTTAATCCAATATACTTTTTGTCAAATTTAGCAAATATCTCCTCGCGGTGACCTAGCTCTTTTGTAGGTTTGGCATCCTTTCTATTGGTTCTGATAACTTTGTACTGACCAAGTTAATTGCTGAGATCTGGGAACATGGTGATGGGTTTGGGTCATTGGTGTATGGAGAGATTTGGTTTTACTGGATGCACTCTGACGATAATTGCTGTGTCTATTCTAGCGTCATGCTCGCAGTTCCAACTACCACAACTGGGGGCGCCCTTTGCTTCCGCAATCAGCATGGAGCCGCAGGTAGACAATCTGATTTACTTTCAGCAATTGATTTCAGCTATTGCCTTAATGCATTCTTAATACCTTCATTAAGCCTTAATTACCTACATGGAAACATCAAACCTTTCCTGTTGTTTTATGCTCCATGACTAAACTCTTAATATGCAGAAAGTGTTGATTACCTCTTTATTGCTACGTGTTGAAAATTGTTCATGAATATTACATAACTGTACGTTTGATCTGTGTCTGCACTGCAGGTCTAGCTCAAACAGTCTGGGCCGGAGGAGCTACGGGTTTGGTGGGGCTCCTCTGGTAGGAGGCAGCCTCCGTGTACACAGCACCCGCTCACCCTACTCCTACGCTTATGCTGCCGAGCAGGAGTCGCTTCTCTCCCACCCACCCCACTCACATCATAATCTACCCCCTCATCATCCACCTCCACCCCCACTGTTTCTGTCCAGACATTTTGCTGGGAGGAGGGATCGACGGGCTCTTTCCCTGGAGCTCCCGGAGCTGCTTCGGGCAGGCGGACCGCCCCCGGGCCTGCCCCCTGTTCAGCCAGACCCCGGGAGGAGGAGTGGGTCTGGGGCAGGGGGATCCATCACTGGGGGGTCTGGCACTGGTAGTGGTTTCGGAGTGGACCACCGGGATTGTAATGGCAAGGCACCGGGTCCCCACACTCAGCTAATGTCTGAGGTTTTCCCTCAAGTCAATGCGCGCAAGGACAGAACAGACCTCGATGAAGAGACAGATTACGTGAGTGGCACAGATCTACTGTACATTTGTTATCCGTGGTTCTTTCTTTATTTACCAAGACTATTTACTAAAGAAGAAATGCCATTAAGGTCACAAGCAAAATGAATAATCATCACCGCTTGAAGTGCTCATATTATGCTTTTTGGCTTTTTCCCTTTCCTTTATTGTGTTATATATCTTTTTTGTGCACGTTATAGGTTTACAAAGTGAAAAAGCCCAAAGTCCACCCCAAAGGGACTTACCATCTCCAACAGAAAACACTGTTCACAAACTGCTCCAAACAGCTCTATTGTAGTCCAGCCTTTACTTCCGTGACAAATGTGTGTCACTTTGTAACACATGTTATAATGCTCGCCTAGCTGCTAGCGTGGCACGCCCTCATACTCTGCTTCTGACTCAGTAGTAGTCCGTACTTAGCTACTGGGCATGTGCGACTCCCAACAAAGATGGAACAGAAGTGAGATGTCTCACTCTGTAGCTAAAACAGAGAGCTCAACACACAGGGTGAAAAGAGGAGCTGCAGCAATGTGCAGTACAACAAAAACATGGTGTTTTTTGAAAATTAAACCACATAAACCTATTCTGATACAACCTCTAAATACAATTATGAACCTGAAAATGAGCATAACATGAGCACTTTAAGATAATATGTTTTCCACTGTATTGTCTTAATGCTAAGATGGGCTGCTAAACTAGATACTTTAGTTTTAGGAGGGATGTTATAATGGCAGTAGTGTATCTTTTTAATGTTGTTGTGTATGCGTCAAAATGAGAAAGGAGCTTTAGCTTTGGCCCACTCAGGGAAGCTGCTAGCAAGGGATGAATAGGGAACCCTTCCAATACTGAAAACCAAAACATATATCATAATCATTGTGGGAGTTAGTGTACAAATGAGGCAGCAGTATTGGTTTGTCTAACCACTGCAGTTACTTTGCAGTCACATTGTGACATGTCCAAGAGTGCCAGGAATCTAATGGATAGCATGGGGATAATATATAATGTTATCTTAAAAAAGTATACGTGCTGTAGTTGTGGTTGTTAATCTATGCGACTTATAGAAACAAAATTCTAATATTATATTATAATATAATACTAAGAACTAAGAACAACAAGCTAAAACATAAACATTTAATTGTATTATAGTGTACCATCATAATAGAAGGACACTTTATAGAAATAGTAGGTCTAGATTACACTCTATAATTTACAGAGACCCAACAATTCCCCAAAGAGCACTTAGTCTGGCGGTGGCGAGGAAAACATCCTTTTAACAGGCAGAAATCTCGAACCGAACCTGGCACAGGCAACAGTAACCAAAACACAACGTTGATAATTTGATGATATGTATTACTGATGACAGATTATGGGTATTACTGTTTGATCTTTAAACACAACCATTACCCTCCAATTTTTTCATCTCTATTCCCTTTTCTCTCCTCCAGAATTTTTGTTTCCGTATCCAGAAGATGATGGAGGTGTACAAGCCAGACTGGTGTGAATCTAGAGAGGAGTGGTCCGTCTACTTGTTCTCCCCTCAGAACAAGTGAGTGGACAACTCAGCTCTAACCCCTCCCCCGCATAAACATCAGTCAAATGAACAGAAAATCAGCTCTAAAAACAGAAGAGCATGTCCTTCCTTAGAGTTTAACTGTTCTAGGTCTGTGGTCTCGGGTAATACATAAAACATTAGCAGGGTAAGACTACTGCCAATCGAATCACAATCTAATCAAACCACACCAACGCCAGCCTGATGGAGCAGGTTAGTTGAGTGTTTGAGTGTTAAAGCTATAGTGCGTAGTTTCTGCCACACCCATGAGGAAATCTAAGTAATGACGATAGAACTGTCGGCGTGTCCACATGATACAAGCCTTCCGCGACCGTGCACCTCACCCACCCTTCCTCCGCGCAGTTGCTAGTAGCCAAGGAGGACACGGAGGATTAAAAAACATGATGGACTGTTCAGAAGAGGTAAGTATCTTCACTCGACTTTCTGCGCGGGAAAGTACCTGGACGCCACAATCTTCTGAACATAGCCATACTGAGAAATACAGAGAGAGTTGTGTGGAGCTTATAGTCTCAATTAGCTTTGTAGCAACTCATTTGGCAATGGCTTGAATCTAACGGACGTTCATTAATATTAAAATGTTACGCGCTAAAGCTTTAAACTCTAAACAAATAATTCCAGAAAACGTTTTTTTTATAACTTTGTTGTTGCTAAACTGATAGATATAGAAGTGCTGATGCCTTCTGTGCACACATACAGTAAACCACATGGACTGATTTGTTTCTCCACTCCAAAATCTCCAACCTCGTTGAAAGTATACCAATGAAAAAGTGACACATAAAACCCTTTGACCTTTATTTAAAACCTTGGTCTACTTGACATTGGTCAGTGGGAATTGATCTGAACCAAAAAAAAAGGTTGAATAAAAATGAACCTTTTTAATGAGAAAACAAAGTGGGAAACATCTCTGTGTCAGTACTTGTGAGAGTTTGCTTTGGCAAAGTGGTTCTACTACCGAGCCTGTTTGTTCAGCACTAAAGTGCAGAGAAACTTAAAGTGCACAAAGATGAGTCGACAAGCAAGACCAATGGCACTGAAAACAAATGTTAACAAACATTACCAGCTCTGTCCTGATAATGTAGAAGAACAGCGAGCTGCTTAGTCACACCATTTGTCTGTTCACACAGAGAAAACCGCTGTCCTCTAGTTTCACAAATGGCTTGCTGAAGTGATGTCTCTGCGTGTTTCCTCCACCCATTTCTTTTTTTTCTCTAGACAATGTTATTGACTCTGGGCTCCAAGTTGTGTGTGTGTGTGTGTGTGTGTGTGTGTGTGTGTGTGTGTGTGTGTGCGCGCCTGTGTGTGCCTGTGTGTTCATCTGTGTTTGTCTGTGTTATTAGGTTTTCTTCCAGCCTCCAATGCATTGCTGTTAGAAAAGAGAAGGCCCCTGAAAGCAACATAAATGAAAAATCACTCAGTCATCCACTCGCTCACTCACCCAATTCCTTGCGTGCTGATAGCCACTTAAGGGAAGCCAGGTCCCAGGGCTGTGTTTTGGCATCCTGGTAGGGGCCATCTGTCAAGCAAGGGCTGCATGTGTTGGCAGCGTGTGTACTAGCATTAGGCCATATCTTTGCTAGTGTCGTTTTGCGTGTTTGTGGATGACTTTGCATATGTGCATGTGGGAGTGTGTGAGCATATGTGCATCTATGCCTTCTTTATGCCGCAGTGTACTGTGTCTGTGTGTGTGTGTGTGTGTGTGTGTGTGTGTGTGTGTGTGTGTGTGTGTGTGTGTGTGTGTGTTTGCTCTAACAAGTGTACCTAAGCAGAATTAAAGCAGACAAACAAAGAAAAGGAGAAACAAGCCAGCAACAGAAGTTGTGTCTCAGGTGGGATGGGAAGTGCCTACACCAGCGATGCCGCTGCTCATGCTCAATATCGGGACGGTTGTTGCCAGATCTGAATCGATAGATAAAGGGACAGGGTTGCCAGGTCTGGAGGAAAAAGCAGTCAGATTAGCACATTGATTCTCTCTCAGGATCAGTATATTATGTTCCCTTTATAGCTGCAGATGAGGTGTGTGAGAGTTTCTAAGGATATTAAAATCTATTCAGATAGACATAGAGATAGACAGTGGTTCTCATCACATGATGCAAACAGGAGCTGATGCCTGGTGAGCTGTCCCACCTTAGAATAAGTTTCCCCTAAAAAACCTTTCAAAAGGAAACCCAGATTGTTTAATTAGAATAATTGTTGGAGGCGAGGAGAAATGAAAACTTCCAACATTTCACAACATTGTCTTTCTCCATTAAAATGAAAAAAAAATCTTTCTATTTTATATTCACACTTCTTAACTACAAGTTGACCACAGAGTTGTACCTTCCCATCCTGTTTAGTTAAAGATGTAGATTTATACCGGCGTCAAAACTAAAACGATTACAGTCTCGAAAAATTCTGTTTCTGTTGCTTGTACTCCCAACGTGTACTCTAAATCATACTTGGTTTTCAACAAGTGTAATACCGCTAAAATATCAGATGTCAACAGTAAACAGTATTTCCTTTCACCCATAAGACGATTTTTTTTTTGGGTATCTTAAAGAAACTAGTTAAGAGGAGAAGTAAAAGACCTTCAGCTGTTTCGATGCAATTTCACATGAACATATACCCATATAGACAATTCTTGAACAAATCTTGCATTCTCCTCATATCTTCCTCTTCTTTTTGTTTCTCTCATGTTAGGTTCAGGGTGCTCTGCCAGTCCATTATCGCCCATAAGCTCTTTGACTATGTTGTCCTGGCCTTCATCTTTCTCAACTGCATCACAGTGGCTCTGGAGAGGCCGAAGATAATGCAAGGCAGCCTGGTAAGAGCTATGTTTCTACATCCCTGATCATCAAACACTGTAATGCTGTGTTTACTCATGAGCAGACCGAAACGGAAACTACAGATTCTTTTACAGTTTATAGCGGTGATCCAGATTAAAAAAATCTGCGGAATTTAGGGGACTGTTTTTTCTGCTTTGGGTGGAGATGTGTTAACATTCTGAGTTTAATTTGAATGTTTTGTTAAATCCGCAGAAAAATTAGCTGGATTAGCCATTTGCAGATTCTGCGTGGCCCAGCTCATGAGTGATGTAACTGCTATAAGTGAACATTGTTTTATCCTCTTACAGTCTGCATATCTGAGGTGAGACTGCTCTTATACAGGGTTTCCGCGGGGTCTTACAAATCTGAAATCAAATCAAAATGTCAAAAAGGCCTTAAAAAGTCTTAAATTATAAAGTATCGTGTTCTAGGTCTTAAATAATTTTAAACAGGTTTAATTTCCCTACGTCCATGCAACGCTACCTCTAATGCTCTTTATTTTTGTAGTTCCAATATAATTCTCTGTATTTTGACTACAAATGAGACCAACGTGCAACTAATAGTGCAGCCAATCAGCTTTTGGGATCGTACCACAGACATAAAACTGATGTTGTTCTTCAGCTATGGGGGAAGTGCAAGTTTAGCGTTACTTGGCTTGAACAAAACTGAATTTAGGGCTTAGTTGATGTTATGATACAGGTCTTACATTTAATTCATAATGGTCTTAAAAAGCTCTTTATTTTAACTTGCTGAAAGCTGCAGAAATCCTGTTATACGGTAGACATCTTCAGAGCCCATTTTTGGTTAAAAATATTGATCTTAACTGTATGTAGAAATAGAGTTTAATATACATGTGCAGGTTTTTATTTTTTAATTGACGGAATTGACTTCTCTTTCAAGAACACATTTGATATTAGATGTAGCTCAGGTATAACAATTCTGGTTGTAATGATAACCAATTTCTAATGTGCAATATTTCTTGTAAATAAGCTGTTGCTCATTTAGGAAAAATAATTTTTGATTTACAAACAAGCAATTATTTAAATGACTAAGATCCACTTCAAAATGCCGCTTTACCTTCATTCATTCATTCATTCCGAGCTCTCACTAGATTCTGGCATCAAGCCACTTTCCTGCAATCAAGCGGCACAAAAATGATTGAATGGTAGGCAGTTTTCAAAGCAAGTGATCTGAAGCGTTCAAATCAAAGCGGAACAACTCTTTCACGTTGGGCATTTAATTTGCCAACGACAGCTAATTCTAATTTAATAGCAAAAACAATGACAAATGAAGTCTCATTCCCTGCTCTCAGAAGCTTCTAAATAAAGCCAACTGCAATCAATCTTCCTGTAACACTTTGTCTTCCCGAGCTGCCGCTTCTTTTTCACTCTTTTATTTCTTCTGTTCCTCTTCCCTTCCGCCTTCAAACTCGTTCCCTTTCATTTCTCTCACTTTTTGTCCTTTCTCCTTTTGTTACAGGAAAGGCTGTTTCTCACTGTTTCCAACTACATCTTTACTGCCATCTTTGTTGCGGAGATGACTGTCAAGGTAAAATGTCCTTTCTTCTGTTGCTCTGCTCGACTTTTCCTTTTTTTTTTTTTTGATTCTCCTTTCTTCACCTCTTACACGCTAACATCCTCACCCTCTCCATTGTTCTCTTTTGTCTTGGTCCTCTCCTGTCCGATACATCAGTCTGGATCCATTTATCGATCCAATGATCCACGATCCAATATAATCGTATCGTCTGTTAGATTCCCCTTTATTTTAGATTCCCAATTCATATTTTTTCATGTAAATGTCTGGAAGAGCTCAGTAGTAAAAATGTCATATCATATTTTAGTTGCTTTTTTTGAGACGCTATCAGTGTAACTGATTGTGTTAAATGGGCATTAATGATATTGTCTCATATCGATCGCAGGCCTCTGAATTGAATCCAATCGAAATCATATTGTGGCTGACTTCAAGATAACAGCAAATATTGTGTTGTTGTTCAAAGAATGTATATAACCTCTAATCGTGATACAACTTGTGATTTACACCCCTAACCTCCCTCTCCATCTCACCTCCATTCCTCTACCAATATTGTCTCTTCTCTCTTCTCTTTCTTCTGTCCATTGTTTCTCCTCTCTTCCTGTTTTTTTTGTGTTTTTTTTATCCTGTTATGTATACACTTCCTCTTCTTGCTCCTGCCCACTTCTTTCCTCTCCTCGTTTCCCACATGGTTTACTTTTCTCTCGTCCCTTTATCTCTCCATTCCTTATTTTTTATCTCTTCTCCTTTCTGTTATCCCCCCCCCCCAATATCTTTTCTGGAGAACTCTGCAACATGCGGTTTAATCAGTTGCACATATCCATTAGCGATGGGCAGCTAGATAATGAAGTTAATTAAAAGGCTATCGCTCTTCAGACGGCAGATGGCCTTTAGCTACTCCTGGACTTCCCATCGATAAACAAACACACACACACACACACACACACACACACACACACACACACACACACACATTCACATACTCTTTTTAATCCACTGATCCACTGTCCTGAAGACAGGGCATCATCCATTATTAAGGGCCTTGCTCCAGGCATTTGCCGCATTGGCATGTAAAAACCCTATAGTGATTTATTTATGACCAGGGATAATGAAGACATGTGTAGCACAATGGTATGCAGATCATCGCTGCACTGTGGTGGTGCAGACCTTCATATGTACACATATATGCATCTGGCCCCTGGTTGAACTTAGCTCAGTTTGTTATTCATTCTCTTCTGTTTCTCCGTCTCCCTCTTGGCACCATTATGTACCTCCATTCCTTCGATCAGTCTTTCCAATCTCTCATATTTGAGTTTGCTTTATCTGCTTTGTGCTGATTGGATTCACTTTATATTTACTTCTGTATCCGTCTTGTATCATCCTCTCTGCTCTGTTGTCCCCCCGTTTGTAACTTAATCAGTTGAGCTCCATTGTTATCTGTCCCCTGCTTCATTTCCACACTCAAATGTGCTCCCAGCGTCGTCCTGCAGCTCATTTTCTTGTCTCAAATAGTACGTGAATTGCTGTAGCACTAACCTCCACTCAAAAGTGTGACTGTCGCTGTTCCTCAATAACAAAGTATTCGTCCTGCCGTGAACTGTCACAAAACCAAGGGGACCAATCTTCCACATGTATTTTAACATGAGCTTTATCAAAGCTGTAGTATTACAGTGTTGTCAAAACCCCACCACACACTTACACACTCATTTGTCTTAATATACTGGTGACAGAATTTATTTTCTAACTCATAAGACAGATAGTAACTTCACCAAGACTGATGAAAAGCCCTCATTAGCATGATAATGTCCTCAGTGAGGCGGTTTAAAGCAGACAAAGCAAACACATTTATCTTCATATCAAGTCATGACGAATTTGTTTGTATCGGCCAATATCACACATAATGTGTCAATAATCTTAGAAAAATAGGCAATATTGGATAGGATAAAACATAATGTAATTATGCTAAATAAAACATCACATTCATTATTAATTGCACTTGTTTTCATTTTAAATAAATTGTATCCTAATACAATTCACATTTTCTTTAGGCTCAGTCTGCCACTTTTTTTAAAAAACAAAAACACGGTTCCATGGTATCATGATTTTGGATAGTCATTATGGAAACATTAAGGGCCCTATTTTAATGATCTGAAGTATCAAACGCCAAACGCAAGTAGCTTTGTTGGCGGATCTCGGGCGGGATAAAGGACTCTTGCGCCCGACGCAAATCTAAAATGGGTTGGTCTGAAGTAGCTACATTACTCTATTAGGTGTGGTTTGGGCGTAACGTGCAATAAACCAATCAGAGCGTTATCTCACATTCCCTTTAAAAGCAGGCGTGCTTGTTCTATGGCGGATTGCCATTATAATGGCGGATTTGCTAGGCGCACGCTCTTAATACATCCATGGGCGCACGCCAGGAACGGTTCACAGCCGAGGAGACCGTTTGCTATTGAGTTTTCTTTTTGACAATGTAAATGTAAATAAAGAAATGTCACAAAAACACACTTTCAAATGTTTTGGGCTCACTCTCACTGAATCACGAGGTTATGAATGCATGGTGATATTTTTGCAATGTAGTCTAACATTAGACCGAGATGACCTCACTATAGACGATGCAGCTCTTCTGTCTCTCCTCTCCCGTGCTGCTGCTGCTGCTGGGGCATTTGGGTTAAGTGGCATCGGCACATGCAGTTCAACATCACATCTCCTTAAGTCGTCTAATAGTTCCTCATTTATGTCATCAACACATCCATGATTCATGGAAATGTTGTGTAAAACAAGGTCATATTTTTCCTTGTATTTATGTATAGTTTGCAAAAATGGGAACTGCTGGGTCCGTGAGATGAGAGAAGCAAAGTGTATGCGCGGTGTGCACACTCTACATTACGGCCAAGCATGCGCCCTTAAAATAGCATCTGAATAACGCGCCACTGACTTTAGACTAGGTTTTTCCTGGTCTGTGGCGGAACTGTTTTCTGAAACTGCAAAATATGAATGGTTCCTGGCAAAGCACAAACTCTCAGTAAAAACTGCTTTAAAAAAGGTCCTAGCCCAAAGAATAAACTACAGTGTTACATACACATACATCAGGATTCTTCAAAAAATTTTTAAACCAAGGACCCCTTAACTGAAAGAGAGACGCAGCAGGGACCCCCTTCTACTAATATTGTAAAAAATGTTTGAACAAAACAGTAATGAATTAATTAATGGGAAATTGAGGTAATGATCTCCTGCAGTCTCTCACTGTATCTCACCCTCCTTCCATCTCCCTCCCTCTCACCCTCCCTCCCTGCTTGTTGCGCTTAACCTGTTGCTGCAGGCTGGTCAGTCTGATCTCTCTCTGAGGAGCGCTAATTAAACAGAGTTTCCTCTCTGAGACACACTTCATCATGGTTCTCATTTCCTGCCTACACACACACACACACACACACACACACACACTCACACACACAGATACATGTGTAGATGAGCTGTAGTGATCAGTGTAAACAGTGTTACAGTACCTGCACACGGTGAGTTTGACCCTGAACATCAGACTCTAATTAGAAACAGGGAAAGGAGTGTAGATCTGACTCTTTCCACCCCTCCATCCCCCTCATTCTCTCTCACTCTCTCTCTCTCTCTCTCTCTCTCTCTCTCTCTCTCTCTCTCACACACACACACACACACACACACACACACACACACACACACACACACACACACACACACACACACACACACACACACACACACTCATAGACATGTACATGCTTTTCAATTTTGACTCATTCTTGTCATTCTTTGCCTGCTAAACCTGTTTGGATCATCTGACAGGTTGTTGTATTGAAGAATGTGACAATGATATAAAAAGGTCTAAATTCTGAGTGAGAGTGTTGTATTTGAAGAAGGATGGAAAATGGAAGGCCATATTAGCAGTTTTGATTTTGTTTTATGCAGTACATATGTTGACATGTAGACACTATGTGTCTCTCTTTGTCTTGTCTGTGTATTTTGTCTTTATCATATGTGTTATGCAATGAAATTATGCTATTGTGTTTAGTCTTCGTCTTATGATGTCCTATTTTGTATCGTTTACAATGTATTGTATTGTGTTTGATAGATAGATAGATAGATAGATAGATAGATAGATAGATAGATAGATAGATAGATAGATAGATAGATACTTTATTCATCCCGAGGGAAATTTTAGGCATCCAGCAGCTTAGACAACCATAACACAACAAACACACATACACACATATATCTCACATAGATTAAAATCACTCACAGAAATTTAAAGAGTTAACAATTTGTGAAGTGATTACAGAGGTCTGGTATGGACTGACCATGTGATGCAATGACCATGATTTAGTTTGATGTACAGCACATTCATTATTGCATTGTCGACCAATTGTAAGGAAGAACAAGTGCTGCTCTACAGGAGCTAATGACGATCCTACAAAGTAAATGAACAAACAGACAGACTGAGTTTCCTAGAAGCATTTTAGCAGCCATTCTGTTGTCTCTTCTTTCTGTGCTTGCACTGTCATCGTACCTGATTTCCAGTTACATTATGCAACATACTGTGGTAGAGACTCTTGTCATGATTCCCCTTTTCAGTTGGTTCATTTCTTACCTCAGCACTAGTCATTCAGCTCTAGGGCTGTCATGAAACCGCAACCAACTTTGGGCTGACGCAAATCTTGCAAACACTTTGAATATGTGAAACTGGGTCATCAAAGTGTCATGCTTTTTTCTTTTCTTTAAAACTGCCTCATAATACTTACTGAGGAGCTTAGTGAGGGAAGCTGAAAGAAATACAGTCAAAATGGAGCTCGAAATCTTGCTTTTCTAGCTTTAAGTAGCATTACTGAGCACCTTTTTTGAAACATGTCCAGAATTAAGACTCTCCATTTGTCTCTATTCCGAGAATGAGCACAATGAATACCATTTACTAAAGTGCATTCCAAAAGCTTCAATGCTTGTGTTAGCTGGTCAGAACTCCTCCATGAGGGCGCTAGATGTTTTTGGTAGCAGCAGCATAATGTTCGTACCAGACGCCTGTCCCAGTTAAAAAGAGGAACTGAGAAAGACAAACCAGGGAAAATGGAATAACTCATGTTCTTCACTTCTTTAACTTTATACCGTTAAGCACTAAATCTCCAAACTACTCCACTGGAGCTGCTTGGTGTTGTGTTGAAAAGGTCTGTGATTGCACTGAGCAGCTGATGAGTGTTACAGGAGGAAAGATGATGTTGAAAAAAATGTGCACTCTCAGCAAATTTCCCCTGATTAAAGTTTAAAAATATAATGATTACGGGGCGGCCTCTAGCTCACCCAGTAAGAGCGTGCGCCCCATGTAGGCTGAGTCCTTTGCAGCGGCCCTGGTTCGTATCCGACCTGCGGCCCTATGCTGCAATCAACATATGTCATATATATGATTACCATTTTGCGAAACTTTTACTCATTTGATTTACCGGGTATTTATTGTGCACCACCTAAGAAATACAAAAATATTCTTCTTTTTAATGAGCAAGTTGGTGAATTAATAATGCTTAATGTAATAATTAAGTTAAGTGTTATTTATATTATATTATTTCTGACTCAGGCAATCATGTTTGTTGTCAAAGAGGTGCTACAAAAACACACTTTATCTGGGAATAAGGCTAATGATCGGGTAAGATTTTATTCAGATTCAAACTTAGACATCCCACCAATACAATTTCATTTTGTATGTGAGTTTGGAAGGAAAAAGAATCCAACACTATATGCACATGCGGTCTCCTGTTCACTGCCTAAGTAACCGGCACAATAACATACTACAGTCTTACCATTCTTGGCTTTTAAAGTAAGACATTTCTTGATTCTATTTAACAAATATGATTTAGGGTCATCCTATTATTCAGTCTTGTATGAATTTACAAATCAAAACAAAAACAGCTCTCAGATGGGAGCAGGCTCCCATCCTTCTCTTAAAGGAGCCGGGCTTAAGAGCCGACTTGTTTCGCGACCGACACAACGCTGCTAAACAGAGCTGATTCTCAGCCCACATCAGCTTCTTCAAAGCCTAGCTGAATCTGGAAGCCATTTACTGTATGGGCCGGCTCACATTTGGCTCTCTGGTGCCAGAAAACAGCCCATGTAGGCCAAATCTGAGCCATAGTTAGCCCTACTTGGCTACCTTGGTCGCTTCCTGCAGGTTCAATATGACACATTTTTTGATTTTATTAACTTTCCATATCAAGATTATTTATTCTAAAAATAATAAATAATATAATAAATAAAATACATCTATCCATTTTGTAAATTGAATTATGTGCGAACACATTTAATGACCAATGTTAATGCAGAAAGACAAGATTTGTCTCAAATTAATTTTCAGATTCTCAAAAACAAATAATCCGACTCAGCTAGACCCATCACCCAAAGTCATTATAGTATTAAAGTAGTCGGGCTGTACTGTTGAAATATGGGTAGTAAAGTCTACATCCATCAGAGATCCATTATGGTCATATTTAAGTCACTATGCAGCAATGTGAGTATGCAAAATCCAACCTTAAACATCAAACGCGGAAGCGAGAAGTACAATAATTGCCATATTTTCCGCCAAGTGATATTGCAAATGGAGTTTGAATGTCATTTAAATTTGAATCTAATGTGACATACTCGCCCTGTCAGCCAAAGCCCAGCTGGTAGTGTTGGAGTGGAGAAGAGCGGGCTTTGATAACAGCGCTGGCATCGACCTGCTATATATATCCCATGCATCATGTTTTATGGTGGCGATATTTGATCTGTTTAATGGAGGCCCAATGGCATCCCAACAGTCCCGAAGGGGCTTCAGTATATCCGGCTGTTATAATACTGCTGCTCTGTTATTAATAACACGTTATCCATCCTGTCAAAACATGACAAAAGACCTATTGTATAGGATATGACAGTGACCCGCTGCTGTGCAGATCTCACCAGCGTGGACAGATGAAATATGTTCCTACAGTGAGATTTTTCAAACATATTTACTGTCAAAACAAGGCGCAACGATTCTGTTCCGTAACAGAACTGTGGAATTATGCAAACAGACTACTTTAGTTAGTTTTGTGATACATAAAAGTCTCTTTTCTTTCTTCTCCCTTTATCTGGCTCTTTGTTTTTTATTATACTTTGTCTTCATTTCATCCCCCTTTTTTTCCTTTTCTATTTCTGTCTTTTTCCACCCTCTGACACCTTCAGCTTCTACATTATGTATGTAGAGTTTGGATACCCTGACAACTGTTGCATTGCATGGCACTATTTGTTATCATGCTTCCACATCTGCTGCTGTGGCGTTACCGTGGTGACAGTCATGGTGTTTTTTCAGAGGTGGGATATGTTGTGGAGGTTTGCCAGCACAAGATACAGTAGCAGAGTTTTACTCAAGCATTTCTAGAAGGTGAAGACAGTTAATACATGTTGACTGATGCCTGATAAGAATGCCTACAAGAGTTAACTAATGCAGCGTTGGCAGAGCAGGAAGAACAGGAACATGTCCTGTTATTCTGATTTGGTTATTGCTTGGGTTTATGTCACACAGTTCAAAAAGACAAAGTTTATTGACACTTCTGTAGTTCTTTATTGTATCACCACCGTCGGAAATTCTTGAATTCGCTAACTTGGAATTAACAAGTTGAAGGCTGGCGTAAATACTTTGTCTGTAACCCGTAAATATTGTCTGAACGATGTGGCGTGATGGGGGCATAGTATAGCTACTGCTAATAAACCATAGTTCAAATCGGAGCTGCTGTCACATTGTTGGCACAGTTTCAAAAGAGGATCATTATGAATAGGTATAGTAAGGCCATTAAAACTGAATGTGTTCGTTCCCTTAAAGAAATACACTACAGAAAATCTTATCTTTTCAATTTCAAACAGTTGCCCTGTGAGGCTTGTAAGGTGGCTTTGAACACATTGTAGTTTGCTTTAATGGTGACCCACTGACGTGGCAAAGTGCCATCAAAATCAACATTTCTATAGAAACTTCTGAAACCCCTCGTGCAGACTAATTTACTTCTCACTTTCACTTGTTTGGTCAATATGTTCCAAACACTCAGTTTCTCCACAACATAGGCTACATTTACATTGCTAAGTTTTGGTTAAATCTAACATCTTTTGCTACATTTACACCTCGCATTCACACTGCTCTGGCGTTTCAGAGCCCCTATAACGGAGATATATTTAAAACACTTCTGACCCCGTTTTGGTTTGGAATCTCCGGGGTTGTGTTGACGTCTCAACGGCTGCAAACAAAGACCTTTCGCAACACCAACGCCGGTGCCGATGTTTCGCCGTCTGATTGGGTCTTATCGGTCGTGACGTCTCGTTCCCTGAGACTAAGCTACTAACGTTACCGTGGCAACTACCAGCAACGGGCGAAGCATACATGCTGCCTCCTGTTTACCCCGCACGCGCATGCCCAGTATAAGAGAATGTTGATGAGATATGCGGTTTGGGCGTGTTAGTTTAAACGCAGATTAGTTTTTCTACTTAAACACTTGTGTGCATGGAGATTGCTTTTGGCTCAAAACTCAACAAACCAAAACATAGCAATGTAAATGTAGCCATAGCTAAATACACTAATATTAAAAGAGCTTCAAAACTCCCCTGGAAGTAGCGTTATTAGAAATGTTTTGGAGGAGGGCAGCATACTGAGAATATGGAGCATTCACGGCAGAGAAGTGGATTAGGTTGCTGGAGTGATTTCAGATGTCTCAATGGCTGTTTTCATATAGTTTGACATGTTCCCAATGACGACTCTGGGTCCCCATTGGCTTCTATTGTAACTTGTCTGAATCCAAGCTAACTACAGCTCATGATGGAGCATGCCACAAAGTTTTCAGAGCCTCCCTTCAAGCCTACAGGCGGTGCCTATTTGATACTCAGGGGCTTATTTTGCAGCAGTGTGCCATCATTATGCTTGTGACGCGTTTCCAAACAGATACACAAACACCATCACTTCTTATCCCACCTTTTCCAGAATTTTCCACCGTTCCACATTTCTCTCTGGTGGCATTTTCTGCCAAACAGGGCAGACAAACCCGTTGCATCTTTCCTCAATCTGTTTCAACATGACAGCTACACCAAGTTTTTTTCCATGAAAGCACCCAAGCAGATGTCAAATGATGTCGAAACATCTGCCGTGCGACTTTTCCTCCACCCTTGCCGACGCTTTTTGATCTCAAAACTTTCTACTTTACTCTTTGAGCCTCTTCTGTCTTTCTCCTCCACCACTGACTTCCGCCTCTCTCATTCCTCCCACTGATAGCTGTCTCCCTGTTTCCACCAAATTGTTGATCTCCCCCCACCTTACCCTCCTTTTCGTTTTATTCTCCTTCTCCACTCATTGCCCATTAGTGCTCGCCTAGTGAGCGAGACCTCCCAGCCAGCTGTAGCTAGAAAGTGACAGACTATAAATCTAAGACTAAACTGAAATTTTTTTGCAGCTCCAGTCACAAAAGCACACACATTTCCAAGGTTTGGTCTTTTTGCGTGGCCAGACAGTATAGAAATGTCTGATTTAAGAGGATTTGGAGCAGACTGCTGAAAAGGTACAGTGCAAAGTCGGCGTTTCAAAACACTGTAAGCCTTAACTGAAAATGCCTTTCTAAGTTTTAATCATAGACATTTCGCTCAGGTACAATACAATCAGCAAAATGCAATGTCTAAAAGTAAATAAAAGTTGGTAAGCCGCACAAAGAAACAAAGTTTCTTTGTGTTGCTTCATCATTCCAACAACTGCAAAGCGTGAATGTGTTAGTAGAAGGTCCAGTGTTGGAGATGTCCATTGCTCCCTGAAATCGTTGTAAACTTTCCTTTAAATTGCCTTTCCTTTCTCCTTCTTGAACTTATTTCCTTAATTTCTCCGCTATCATTTTCTCATATTGGGGTTTAAGAGCTGTTGCTTGTCTTTCTTCCGCTACAGTATTTCATATTTTGGATTTAACACCGCTTCCCCTTGATCACACACCTCTAATTATCTTGACACTGCACTGCAATAGCATTTATACAATCCATTGGGTTAACAAAATAATATTTTAACCCAATCTCACTTTTAAACCTAATCTTACTTAACTTCTACTTAAAGGTATAATACGTTTTGCCAAATTTAGCGAATATCTCCTCACGGTCCCCTAGCTCTCTATTTTCTGTGTGTGCTAAAAAAAAAAAATACAGTGTATCAACACTGTATTTATTTTATGTTACTTAATGTTACTTTATACACCTATTGACTAGCTCTTTTCGTACTCTTACGTTTACCGTGAATCTGACTGTGAGCCACTGCAACTGGACAATTTTCCTGAGGAGATCAATAAAATATTCAGATTCAGATTCTTATAATCCTCTCGTATTTTTTACTTTCATTTGTGTGACCCTCTCCTTTCCTCTGAATATGTGCATGCGTCTCACCACTGTTGCATTACCTGTATGTGATTCTGCATCTCTCTCCCTTCATCTCCCCAGGTGGTGTCCATGGGTCTGTACCTGGGGGAGAAAGCCTATCTGAGGAGCAGCTGGAACATTCTCGATGGTTTCCTGGTATTCGTGTCTCTGATTGACATTGTGGTGTCGATGGCTGGTGGGGCTAAGATCCTGGGCGTTCTCCGTGTTCTCCGGTTGCTCAGGACGCTACGCCCCCTCAGGTTAGTTAGAAGGAAAAACTGTCAAGTTTTATGTTTCGGCATGATAAGTTGGGATTGATGTTTTAAAGGAATAGTAGAGAGTTAGATAGCCCACTCTCATACTGTATCTGTCTGTCAACGTTAGCTTAGCTTAGCATAATGACTGGAAACCGTGGCAAACCTGACTCTGTTCAAAAGTATTAAAATCTGGCTAACAGCACCTGCTCTCAGAACATTTGCCAAGCAACCAGTTGAGAGTCCAGTTACTGGTCCCAGCACAACCCCCCCCATAAAATCATCATCATTTTTTACATCTTGGCTTTTTGTACGGATTAAACAGAAAACATAAAACATGTTTATTTGTGAGTTTAAAAGGTTCTGGTAGGTGGATTTAGTTACCGTCAGACGGAGCCAGGCTAGCTGTTTCAAGTTTTTGTGCTAAGCTAACCAGCTACTCGCAGTAGCTTCATACTGTATGTAACAGGCTGAGAGTGGTATCGATCCTCCCACCTAACTCTTCACCACAAAGCAAATAAGCGTTTTTCCCAAAATGTCAAACAAATGGGAACAAATGAATGTTTATATTTGTTCTTCCTGCAATGTACTCTGTAGTGAGCAAATTCACATATGTTGGTCAAAATCTGTTTCTGTCGTTTTGAATTTAATAATGTTGTTTTATTCATATTGTAGTATTTATTACATATGTTTTAAGCCAGACTTCCCCCACCTTTGTGGCTCTAAAAGGAATGTGAAACTTGCCACCCCTAAACACAGATCACATACAGGATGTGTATGCGTTGTGAGCAATTCACCTAAAGAGTGAATCCCATTAATTATTTCATGACAGCTGGGATTTATCTTGTGACCCCGCTCGAGGGTTCTCGAACCCCAAGTTAGGAACCACTGCTTTAAGTTATGTCTGTTAAACATTAAGTGCCTGATAGCACCTGACAGAGCAGTTAGGAAAACCCTGAGCTGGAAGCAGTTGGTGATCTGGGGTGCAGAAAGCTCAAATTACATCCAACTAAGGTCATTTTAGGTCTGAATGAATTCAGTTTGCACTGTAAGTCATTGCCACAAATGCACCATGGGACCCTACATAGGCTCTCTTGTACAGAATGATCCATCTTTCCTTAAGCTTTCCTTAAAATGTGATACTGCATCATGTATTTTTATTTATTGATTATAAGGGAAGAACTGCGTCTACTACATCAAATAAAAATAAAAAATCCTGCTTTGAATTCATTTGTCACAGTAGAGTAGAAAGTGCTGCTCTGTCTCTACTTGTCCTCCCTGGGTGTCCAGGTCTATCTGGGGCGGCCGGTTTCCACAGCCAGAATGACGTTGTCTACTCAGATTGTACCTGCTCACAGTCTGTCTGAGTCTGTGGTCATGTATGCTGCTCAAGTATTCTGCTACTGTGTATTGTCAAATTAGGGCCAAGTAGAGTAGTAAGTAGTTTAAAGTAGCAAGTAGTAGTAAATTCCGCCCGATGTCTTTCATTTCAGCTGGATGTCCGTTACCTTTCACTTTCTTTGTGTTGGAATTTTAAACTGGTCGATTCATGAGGACTATGGTTAACTGCTCCTCAGATCTCTGCAGGGTAAATCCAGACAGCTACCTAGACTATCTGTCCAATCTGAGTTTTCTGTTGCACGACTAAAACAACCTTTGAACGTACACGTTCCATCAAAACAAGTTCGCCCAAGGCGATTGTGATTGGTTTAAAGAAATGCCAATAAACCAGAGCACATTTTTCTCCCATCCCGCAATGCTGTGTGGACTAGCCAGACCCTCCTACACAGCGCTGTGGAGGAAGGTCAAGACTAAGGGCTAGTAACAATCCATTTTGCTCTGATGTTTTGCAGTGTCTTTCCAGTAGGTGATGTTTTCTCTCTCTCTCTCTCTCTCTCTCTCTCTCTCTCTCTCTCTCTCTCTCTCTCTCTCTCTGTGTCTCTCCCTCGCTCCTCCAGGGTGATCAGCAGAGCTCCCGGGCTGAAGCTGGTAGTCGAGACCCTCATCACGTCCCTCAAGCCTATCGGCAACATTGTCCTCATCTGCTGCGCCTTCTTCATCATCTTTGGTATTCTTGGTGTTCAGGTAAACATCAAATATGGATTCATATTTTCTTGCAAGCCTTTTAACACTGTATGAGAACTCTCGGCAAATATTTTAATTGGACCTGAGGTGGTCAACTATTAGAATATATAATATGACCTAAAATATCCACCCCGCTGCTCAAATTACAAATTATGCTTTGAACTTCCATCTATAGCAAAAAAACTAAAACCAAGAAATGAATCATTAAACATGAACTGTGGAGAACATGATATGAGGCTGTGTGGCTCTGTTTGCACCCACAATGAAATCCTGTTTTCACAGCATGGCTAAGAAGGCTAATTAGAGCATAATGCAACAGGATGAGGTATCATGGTAACACATTACCATGCAGAGATCCAGGTGGGAGTACCTTTCTTGCCAAAACAAAAGAACAGGCTGAGTTTAGAAGATTAAGTTGTGCTCTCCACATATCCCCGCACACATATATCATCATATAATGAGCCACAACCTTATCAACCCTTTACAGGTACGAGTTTTCTCTATATATTGGGATAGACCATTATATACCTAACATAGAAGTATTTTAAACTAAGTAAAGCGCTGTAACGTAAAACATAGTGCCATAGAACGATAAATTACGAGCGGCAGTTGCTGGTTGTATTTAGCCGCTACAGAACTTTGGGACGTCGGCCTCCAGCGGCAGTTGTTTAGACGCCAACAGGTGACTGTGAGCCGGCTACAGGCACCGCCAGATGACGGCCCTTTCAGGGGCCATGTAGTGGAGTTTAGCCAGAAAAAGTGAGCGTCATGCGACCATGACAGTTAAGTTTAGGCACCAAAACAACTAGTTAAAGTTAGGAAAAAGATCGTGGTTAAAGCACTCCTGAAGTAACTAATAAGCGTTTCCTGGGTGAAAGTATTTAGTTTTTGCCCGCAAAGTGAACTCCGCTCCCCGGCTTGAAAGAGCAACCACGTTGTGCGATTTCATTTTGAGATTATTTTCCATCGAATATTGAAGTTCATAAATAAGTGTTTTGGCATGGCTGGCACTATATCCATGGTATTGAAAGTGGGATTTAATTCTTGCATGTTTTGTTTTGTTGTGCAAAACCCCCCTCTGCTTTTTTCACTAATCGCACCCTGAATAGATCATATTGGCTTTACTCAAAAACAAAGCAAAATACAATCAATTTAAATCTCCCTTCTACATGAATACGTCGCCTTCACTGTACGGTCAGAAATAGCTGATATGTGTAGTAAAGCACAACAGGCTATATTATTAGTAAGTAAGTAATTCTTTATTCTTAATCCTATTTACAGGCAAGTTCATAAGTCTTGTAAACGTACAGCTGACTTTTTTATTTCATTAGTGCAGCCCTGCATTTCATCTTTCATCTAGTTGTCAATCCCACCCTGTTATTCCACACATATTTTATTTATTTATTATTCTTTCTGCATCTGCTGTTATGCATTAGTGTACTCAATCTCTTCTTTGATGTGTTTGATAAGATTGATAATTAAAAACATCTTCTCTCAGGAGGAAAATCACACTGTTGATATCAAGTGCTTCTGGAGTCTTCACTTAGGCTTCACGCGCACACTAGTTACAGACGCTAATTATGGCATTACTTCAGAAGCTGAGAAGAAATGGGTGCACACAAGTGTTGTCATGACTTCATCGAAATGTATCTTTGTGCAGCTCTGACTCTCATTTCCTTCTCCGTGTGTGTCTTTCTTCACAGCTCTTCAAAGGGAAGTTCTTCTACTGCGTGGGTTTCAATGTGAAGAACATCACTAACAAATCCGACTGTCTGGCTGCCAACTATCGATGGGTTCACCACAAATACAACTTTGACAACCTTGGACAGGTACAAGAGAGAAGAAAATGCATCCCTGACAACCTGTCTGGATCGTTTTGAATATATTAATGTAAACACAATATGTGCACCATTGCACATATTCCTAAAAAATGAAAATAATAATAAGCAAACTATAGGACAGAATTACTCCTATAATATACAAGAAGAATAACTACAATACATAGTACACTACACATATACGCAGAATATGCTTCTAAATCTATAGTTTTCTCTTTATGTAAATATATAATGAAAATGTTATTTTCCTTGCATTGGAAAAGGCAGTGTTGAATTGAGTCCTACTATAGCTAACAAACACACTAACAAACAACTGAAAATGTTATAACTGATATAATTATCTCTTTAAATATAGATATATTATTGATTATTATCATCATAATAGCAATCAAACATGTTTTCTGTTCTAAACAGTCAGTGGTATAAGGGACGGTTTGAAATTCATAAACTTGTTTGGTAGAAATACAAAAGAACTGCTTTGCTAAATTAATGAATAAACAAGCAAACAAAGTAAAAGTAATACTGTAGATAAATGCTCCGCTACACAATTTTCAGTAGTTTTCGGCATACAGTGAACTGTGAATTTTCAAACTTTTACTAGTCATATTTTTTATGACACTTTATCACACTTATGATAAGCACTATCCAGTTTAGAAGGAAGTAAAGCTCTTTTGTGTGTGTGTGTGTGTGTGTGTGTGTGTGTGTGTGTGTGTGTGTGTGTGTGTGTGTGTGTGTGTGTGTGTGTGTGTGTGTGTCTTTCTGTCTGTCCTCCAGGCTCTAAT
Source organism: Sander vitreus (assembly GCF_031162955.1). NCBI lineage: Eukaryota > Metazoa > Chordata > Actinopteri > Perciformes > Percidae > Sander > Sander vitreus. The sequence continues at coordinate 6,469,435 of NC_135856.1, read as the reverse complement.
GTCCCTGTTTGTGCTGGCCTCTAAAGACGGCTGGGTCAACATCATGTACCATGGACTGGATGCAGTGGGGATAGACCAGCAGGTAATAACAGACACTTAGTGCAGGCATATACAACACTGATACAAACATATGTAATTACATTATTGTATAACACACAGTAACACAAAAATACTGTTTTGTTCTTCCATTTTCCACCGCTTATTTCCATCCGGTTTGTCCAGGCTTCATCTTATTCTTAAAGTTGAGCTAAAGCAGGATAGCCTAGTAGTCTAAGATTCCTTTGCTACATGTCATTCCCTTTAAGCTTCCAGTGTACTCCGTCAGAACTACTTGTCGGTTTAATAGCTTCGTAAACCCCCCTGCCCCTACACGTTACCTATTTCGGATTAGGAGGGGCTGTGTCCGACAAGTTCTGTAGATATTCGAGACCGGCAATCCGACATTCACATCCACTTTTCGCCTTGATTCACCAGCTGTACAGAGCCAGGGTTTGAACTTCTCTCTCTTCTTGACACAACTTGTTACGGCCACAACAAACAAAGTCAACCTAACTGTGACCGTCAACATGTCAAAGGACACCAAACCAGTGGATTAGTTAAAGTAAATTCATTTTATTCACAAAAAATTAACTACCAGTGATTTAACCGGAACTATGGGAGTATGGAGGTCTGGCCAAAAAGAACAAAAGAAGGGAAGAAGCCTAGGCCAACCCACAAAGATAAATTTCGCACAAACCATGCACACATTCACACACATGACGTCAAAGTCTGATGACATGATGCAAATTAGTCTTCTGAAGTGGCTTCAAAGTGAACAGATTCTCTTAAGAATTGGTTTTATTTGAAAATCTATTAAGGATTCTATTAAAGAAAGGGCATTTTTCTGGATGATTCAGTTTCCCTGCCTCAGGGAGAAACCTAACTGCAGTCCAACATGGCTCTGAATGACTAATCCTATTTGCACTCTACCCTGCGCTTTCAACAACCAACGCTCCTCCAAATTGAAAATCTGACGCAGATCTCCGGTTTATTGCACCTGAACCTGTTTTTTGTGTTGTAATGACTCCCTGTGATGACTGCCTACATACCCAATCATCCCGATCTGTTCTTCACATTTTGTCCTTTTCCTGTCTTTTGTTCCGTTCCGTTGTCATCCATTTTTTGTTTTTACCTTTTTTTTTTTTTTATTTTACCAGTGACAGCTGCAGGAGTTTTGGACTGAACTGGCTGTGGAGTGGTTTTGTTGATTAGAAGACGTTGAGAGGCTTATAGTAGTACTTCAAATCGTCCTCAAGACTGGACAAAATAGATGAATTCCCCTCAGTCGCTGCTTATTTCACTTCTAACAATGATAAACTTATCCAGTGTTTTTCAGATGATAAACTGATACTCCCAACTCTCTCTCACTCCCCTTCCCCCCCAGCCGTCGATCAACAACAATCCGTGGATGCTGCTCTACTTCATCTCCTTCCTCTTGATCGTCAGTTTCTTCGTCCTCAACATGTTTGTGGGCGTTGTGGTGGAGAACTTCCACAAGTGTCGCCAGCACCAGGAGGTGGAGGAGGCCAAGCGGCGGGAGGAGAAACGCCAGCGTCGCATGGAGAAGAAGAGGAGAAGTAAGGTCCCAGGGAAGCATGGGAAATAAAGCAGAAGGGAGGGACAGGGATACATAAGAATGGTCTTTGGATAGAATGAGGTGGAGAAATGATAGATTCTCAAACTGGTCAAACTCATTTCCATTTCATCCTTCAAAACCGCCATATCATCCTTGGTCACCGACATATGCAGTTCCATTCCACTTCATCATTTTCCAGTTAAATATTTGTACGGTTTCTCCCTCTTTTACTCACCCATATGCGTGTGTTTTCCTCTCTGTATGCGCTTTCACTGCTGTCTGTAATGTATTTCTAATTTATTTTATATTCTAGCCCTCCTTACCTTTCCCTTAGTGGCTTTGCCACATGTCAGGCCGTCATCGTAAAAAAGAACCTGTTCTTAATGACTTGCCTGGGAAAATAAAGGTGAAATGAATGAATAAATAAATCTAGGGAGGAGTAGAGGCTTTGAATCACAGGAAGAAGAGATGGAAAAAACATGTAGAGGAGGATTTGGTAGAAATGGGGTGATATGAACACAAATGCAACTTTGGGAGAGCAGGAAAGAAAGAGAAGGTGAAAAGGAAGATGGATTGAAAGAAATGGAAATAAGGATGGATGGGAGGGAGGAGGACAGATGGACAGGTCTGAGCGGAGGGAGTGGGAGTCCTTTTGGAAAAGATAAATAGATGGGATCAATAAATCAATTTGAAAAAGTGGAGAAGAGGAAGACAGGAATAGATTAAGATCCACATATTAATAAAATGTACATATTTCTTCTCTCATAAATGTTTGTTTACCACTTTAATATACATTGTAGTCCACACAATTAGTTAATATCTACAGTAATGATAAATAGTTAAGTAAAACCTGACTGGAAGCTTTAGAAAGACTGTCCTCTTTATTGTGCATGTGCCACATGTCCAATACTTCAAATTGAATATTTTGTATTACACATCTTCAATGACATGCCTATGAATTAATCATTATTTTGTTTTTTTTCCCCCTTTGGCATAAATAAATCATTATGTTTGCACCTTGCGTTGCTTTCTCCCAACACTTCTCCTTTAAACCAAATATCTGTTTCTCCCCTTCTTTTTACATCTTATTTAACTTTGCTCTTTCATTTCATCACTCCTAGATTCCTTTTCCCTACACTATTCCTCATTTCTCCATTCATCTCCTCCTACTCCTTTCCCCTACACATCCAAATTCCATTTTTCCATCTGTTTATCCCTTCAATTGATATCTCCCCTGCCTTCTTACTGATCCAAATCCCTCCTTGCCTTGTTTTCCCACTTTCCCTTTCCCTTGAATTTCTTTTCGCTCTCCAGAGGCCCAGAAGCTACCCTACTATGCGTCATACGGCAGAATCCGGCTAGCTATCCACAATCTGTGTACCAGCCACTACCTGGACCTGGCCATCACCTTTATTATCTGTATCAATGTCATCACCATGTCTCTGGAGCACTACAGCCAGCCGCAGGTGACCATACTATCCTATGGGGATGGAGACGTAGCATAGCAGACTTGTTTATGGGCGTCTGAGTGGGTAGTTGTGCACCATCTGGGTAGTTTGTATTTATTTATATTTTTAAACTGGGCACTCCCAGAGTCAGGCTGCCAACCTACTGCTCTGAATCAGCAGCAAAAACCTCCAACAACCAAAACATTTATCTACGTGCTGGAATACAAACAATCTGACAGATTGGGGTATTAGTTATGTAAAATGTTTCTCAGAGGCAGAGATGCTTTTGGGGGCGAACTAAATCAGTTTCAGTTAAACTTAAAAATATAGTGCGTAGTTTCTGTCGTCCCCGTGAGGAATTGTAAGGACAACAAAACTGTCGGCGCGTCCACATGATACAAGCCTTCCGTGATCGCGCACCGCCCCCACCCCTCCTCCACGCAGTTGCTTGTAACCAAGGAGGACACAGAGGATTAAAAACACATGATGGACTCGATTTTATGCCCGCAAATGTCGCTGGATGACACCATTTTCTAAACATAGCCATTCTGAGAAATACAGAGAGAGTTGTGTGGAGCTGACAGTCTTAATTTGGATCAACTCATTTGGCAATGGCTTGAATGAAACGGACATTCTCTTGAAAATGTAGTATCATAGGCTTTGCATGAGCCCACATCTTACCAGAGCTGTTCCACCAGATACAATTTGGTGAATCAGAAAGGTAGATTAAGTGGAGAACAATTTCTTGATATCCATGTCAATTGTAGGAGAACAATTCTATATTTTTAAGATTATAATGAAACTTTACTGATCTTAACTAACATGCTTGTACTGAAGATATAGCATATTATCAGCTTATGTGTCTGGCTGCACACAGACAACCTACACAGCTAATTTTTTCCAGTTAGCTTTACCTGTTTAGCCTGTTTATGCCATATTTTACCAACACTGACTCTCACTCCAAGTCAACAGCTATCTTAGCTCCCTATGACGTCTAAAGCTACCGCCTACTCGGGCAAGGCTACAAATTCAAAGACCTACAGGTTGTATAGCTACATGAAACTGGACCCAGGGAAAACAGTAGAGTAAGATAAAACGCTATTCTAAAGGTTGGCACTTTTGCTTTCAGCTTAACATGGCTGTTCAGAAGTATGTTCATAAACCTGGGCTCTATTTTTGTCTCCAAAGCAGCTCTGCCTTGAAAGAAGTCTTCTTAGCAGAACACCTCAACACCTGCAGTAATCTGGCAGGAAAACACTTTTTAACATACACTTCTCCTGATTTTAATGTTTTCCCCACTTGATTATTACAAATCTATAACACAATATACTTTATACACTTTTTCACATTCTACAGTTGCAGTCTACCTTGTTTTGCTAAAGTAAGGTGGCCTAAGTTAAAGGAAAGGTTTTTGGAATGTATGCTTATTAGCTTTGTTTCACACTCTCGGCATGAAAACGAAAAAGCTTATTTCACACCATGTCAAACTAGCTCGAACCTAGCGTGAATGGGACTTTACAACATCAGAACATCAGCAGACGACGTGGAAACACTTGATGGATACACTGATTACAAATGTGTTTAAAAGATCTGACTCTCTAAAAATGATCAGAGTCTATGGATGAATAATGGATGGAATAATGATATGAATGGATACCAAATACACATAAGTACTGTACTTGAGTACAAATGTGAGGTACTTGTACTTTACTTCAGTGTTTCTTCCTTATGCCACTTTATACCTCTAACTACAATTACAACAGTAAAATCATGCTTTTACATCAATGCATGAGTAATAATGACCTACTTATATAATATATATTAGCATAACAGTCACATTTTCAGCATTGAGTACTTTTAGTTTTTAATACTTTCTTTAATTTTACTGATTATACATACATACTTTTACTTAAGTAACATTTTCAATGCATAACTTTTACTTGTAACGGAGTATTTGTTTATAGTATGGTATTAGTATTTTTACTTAAGTAAAGGATCTGAATACTTCCTCCAATACTGGACACCATTGCAATAATTTCTATGATGCTGCTGTATGATATAAACATATATTTTTGTTCTTCCTTAATTTGGCTGTCGCAGTTGTGATAACAAGGTTTAATTATGTCCATTAAACATTACAAGCATCATTTTCTGCGTGAGTCATTAATATCAGTGCGGTAGAACATTTGTTTTCTCTGTTCCTCCCCAGAGTCTAACATAATTTAGTTGTCTGTCTCAATTGAGCTCTTATCTATTAAAAGAGATTCATTGGCAAGATACTTTGCTTACACTGACAGAACAGATTATCTGTCGCTTCTCCCTTCCTCTCTTCTATATATTCATAATTGTATTTAGAGGTTATATCAGAATAGGTTTACATGGTTTAATTTTCAAAAAACATCTTTTTGTTGTACTGCACATTGCTGCAGCTCCTCTTTTCACCCTGTGTGTTGAGCTCTCTGTTTTAGCTACAGAGTTAGGCATCTCACTTCTATTCCATCTTTGTTGGGAGTCGCACATGCGCAGTACCTAGGTAAGGACTACTAGCCAATCAGAAGCAGAGTAGGGCGGGCCCTGACAAGCACTCTAGTGTGATCCACAATGTTAACAAATAACATAAATACGTCTTTCATACGTAATGTTTTAAAGTCATGTCTTCTGGACATGGCAATACAACTATCTGAACTCTTTGGGCCTCCGTTCTAACTAGCTTGGTTTGAGGGCGTGCCACACTAGCAACTAGGCGAGAATTATACCGTATGTTACAAGGTGACGCAAAATGGCACGCGTTTGTCACAGAAGTAAAGGCTGGACTACAATAGAGCTGTTTGGAGCAGTTTATGAATAGTGTTTTCTGTTGGAGATGGTAAGTCCCTTTGGGGTGGACTTTAGAGATTTTCACTTATGCACAAAAAAAAAGATATATAACACAATAAAGGAAAGGTAAAAAACCAAAAAGCATAATATGAGCACTTTAAGATCAGATATGGAGTCGGAACAAATTAACTGTCTATACTTCTTGGTGTTTGTTTTTTATCCCTAACCTCTGTGCCTCTTTAAACCCTTGTTTCTCTCTATCCCAGTCTCTGGAGACTACACTGAAGTACTGCAACTACTTCTTCACCTCCACGTTTGTGATTGAGGCCTCTCTGAAGCTGGTGGCCTTTGGCTTTCGACGCTTCTTCAAGGACAGGTACAAAGGGGACACTCCCAGCTGTATGGAGACTGTATAGATTTGTGTTGGTATATGAAGTTGCTTATATGTTAGTATTTACTGTGTGTACACCAAGACCATGGGCAATCCCTGCACAGTTGAACCCGTTGATTTGAAGTATATACCACGTTCTTAAATATCTTACAGATGAAGAACATTTGGAGCCTATTGCCTCTCAACTTCACAGATTGGCAGTTCCAAATAGCAGCGAGGGGTCGCGTCAATACCCAGAAATCCTGTATGTGACATGAGTGATCTTTGGAATTGGTTTGGTGCTGAAAGATTCTGCAGACATTAAAGCTCTTGCTTTTGATCCATGTTCCAACTCTCACTTACTATATGGTCATGAGCCATGAGAATTGACAGAAACAAACAGATGAGTCCTTCAGTGTCCCTAAAGAAGGAAGAACTGCTCCTTCAACCCTGTTGCCTAGGAATTATGTTTCTATTCTAATCATTTTTGTTGTTAACACTCTCTTGAGAAACATAACTGCCGTCTGATTATGTTTACAGACAAAGTTTTATTTACAGTTGAGATGGCGGTTCGTTTATGCAAGATGTAGGGAAGTGGCCAGGTGGGTGGTCAAGGTACAATGCACAGGACTGTGTTACTGGAGACCAGGGTTTGCATCCTTTGTCTGTACATGTTATGCCGCAAAACACTTAGATATTTGGGAAGATCATGGCTTTGGTTAATAAAGTAAACAGGTCCTGAATCGTGCTTTAAGTCCCTGTTGACTTGTTATGTTTAGGCATTCACATCTGTGAGTGGATAATGTAGGAAAACAAATGCAAATACATGGCCGTGAACATTTTGTGACTTGCCAGATAAGTCAGTTGACATTTCCTCATTATGATAATAGAAAAATGAATCCATTCAAAAGGTATTTGCTTTTGCGAATTATATATAATTATTATTGCATAATTATTAGGAGACAGAATGGGTGGGTGGTAAGGCTGGGTATCGAGAAAATCAAATATCACAATATTTTTGACCAAATACCTCGATATCGATACCGCAACGATATTGTAGTGTTGACTACTGGTGCTTTCACAAAATATTTACACAATGAGATTTTTTATAAATAATCATCAGTAATGTGGATATAATGACGAAGTAGGTAAAGGATAATAATATAACAGTTACAACAGTCTGGTAAGAAAATAACATAACTTTACTGTAATGCAGCCTTTAAAACCAGAAAAAAGGCAACACTTATGTTACGATATTACGATATCCAAAATCTTTGACGATATCTAGTCTCATATCACGATATCAATATAATATCGATATATTGCCCAGCTCTAGTGGGTGGATGTCTGGATGTATGGATGGATGGACAAATGGACGGATGGTTGATGGACGGATGGTGAAATAAATGTGATTATGAAAGCATTTGGCTCTCTGATAATACCAAACATTTTTAAAGTACAACTTAAGTAATGATTAAATCAACATTTTGACAAATAGTCAAGTAAAGTCAAGTGGGTTTTATTGTCATTTCAACCATATACACTGTATATAGTGAAACGGAACAACGTTTCACCATGGATCAAGTGGTGTTTCACATTTAAAATATATAGAAAACGACATTATATAAAAACGACATTCGAGACAGGCTACATTTAGTGCACACACATTATAGACTATACATAAAGTGCAATTACTACTTAAAGTGGAGCATTTAAGACAAAAAGGGACAGGACAGACAACAGACAACAAAAGACAGGGCATACAGTAAGTAGACTTGTAACAGAGCACTGATTGTTATAAATGAGGTGAAGGTAGAATATATAGAGGAGTGCATATCAGTTCAGTGTGAAAAATTTGCATCATGTTTTGTTGTTCAACAGTCTGACTGCTTGAGGGAAGAAGGTCTTCCCCATTCTGGAGGTGCGGGCAGTTATACTGCGGTACCTTCTACCTGATGGCAGTAAGGAGAAGAGTGCATGGGACGGGTGTGTTGTGTCCTTAACAATGCTTATGGCGTTGCGCAGACAGTGGGTGTTGTAGATGTCAGAGAGGGAGAGAAGAGAGGCCCCAGTGATCTTTTCAGCCGTCCTCACAATCCGCTGCAGGGCCTTTTGTTCTGCAGCAGTGCAGTTACCAAACCAACCAAATATTTAATGTCCTCTCTGCATGCTTTGCTTAAACACGTGGTGATGATGCTGCTCACAGAATTACATGTTGGACTATTAGTTAAAAAAAAAAAAACTCTTACAAACTCTCTTTTTACTGTGATTCAGACTGAATAAATGGTTCTAAGACTGTGCAGGTGGAGTTGTTTTTAAAAAAAAATATTTTTAAATGTGAATATATTTCAGTATCTCCACCTAAACAATACAGCGGGGGGTTTATCTCGCTGCCATGTGCACAGGCTTGCGGAGCAGCTGTGATGGTGTTGGCGAATATTATTTTAGCTACTCTACTATGTAGATTTTATTATTGCAGCTTCCAGTTTTAGAATTGTGGGTGTGTTGGAGGAAATTGCTTTTGGTTCCCCCTCCCCCTTCTTTGCAAATGTGTTTCTTCCCAGCTAGTTTAATGCACTTTGACAGTCTCACTGTGTCTGCCTCTTCGTTTCTTGCTCTTTATGTAGACAGAAACCTTTTTAGTTGTATTATTCCGTCTGTCAAATTCCTGTCTTTCTCTCTCTGTCCCTTTGTCTTTTTGTGCCATCACACTCTTGTATTTGTTTTTGGAAAGCCCTGGCTTTATTAGGCGAACCCGTTTTGTGTGTGTTTATACCCTCTGTGCCTGGTGTGTGCCAGCTCTGCAGCTCTGGAACTTAGATAGTATCTAAGACACATTAACTGTGGAGGAACATACCCCAGGCAGCAATTTTGCAATAAAGTGACCTGGATTTGGCAAATGTGTATTTAAGGAAGAATAACTGCTTTTTTTAGACTACTGTCCTTACTAACCAAGAGGTTACACCTCAGTATGACTTAGATTTGTAGTTTGTTGTTGAGTTCAAATGTCAGATACTGTAGCATTGGAGCGTATTTTCTGAAGGACTGCACCAAAGATTTGCAATGGTCAAACTCTAATATACCACAGAAACAAATGTATTATTGATCACTACGTTTACAGTTATTGCCTTGTCTGATGTTGATTAGAACATTTAAACTAACTTAACTGCAGCTGTGCCTATTGACTTCTGCTAAATTGAACATTTTGTAGCCCTGGTGGTATCTTTTGCCTTGCTTAGTATATCAAACTCTTGACAAACTTATTTTTAGCTAGCAACAGTGGAGCAGAGACAATGTTTGGTGTTCTTGAATAGGCTGTGGATCATTCATCATGTCATGTATTGTCAGCCTTAGGTCTCCTGCACACTGGCTGCGTGGCGTGAGCGTGGCGTTTCTGTTGCGTGGCGGCTGCCTGGCGTTTACTATGTCTTTGCATAACAGAAACGTGTCTGACACTGCTGCTACTAGCCTTGTCTGTACACATGTATGTATACTTCATGTTAAACATAAATATATACTGATTTGATTACAGCAAAGACATATAAACATCTTATTTTATTTTGCCTGGAAATGCTTCCAACACGCTTGCGTGTCGCATAAAGAATAGGCGTCGGTCCTATTTCTAGCATGCAAGCGTTTTCTGAGACGTGCGTGTCACGCAGGCAGTGTGCAAGCTCTAACCTGTTAACATGGGAGCCGAAATAAAACCGGACACGCCACGCAGCTGACACGCTCACTCCACGCAGCCAGTGTGCAGGAGCCCTTAGTGGCAGCAGCCAAGATCTCATTCAAACATTTAAACATCCAGCTTGTTGTTTAGCACTGAAATGACAAGACACAAAATAACAAACACAGGAAGTGATGTTTCAGAGGCTGCAGGGTTTGCATAGTATTGAAGTGTTCTTCTAGTATTAACATGAATATTCATGACAGGAGCAGGCCTTCAGGTAATGGTGAGCTGTTACTAATTATTCTGCCAAGTCAGTCGTGGGAGAATCATTCAAATTATGGACAAAGACAAAGTTTTAGTAGAACATTAATATTCATTGGAAGATTAACATAACACAGGCCCTGATGTATGCAGCCATGAAGTCATGAGCCACATGCAGAGCTAAGACTCCATATCCATGCTCATTCTCCTGTTCAGGGCTCATCTTAACATAACAATTCTACAGTTTATGGTAGATTGAAAAAATGTGTGTGTGTGCGTGTGTGCATGTGCGTGTGTTACTTGCCCTGGGACCTGTCTTTTCCATGTATCCTTCCTTCAGAAAGTTCCGGGTAAGTTTGGGTACCAGCTGAAAACAACAAGCAAAGCGAAGAGATAAACAATAACCAGTGCTGAATATCCATTTTGTAAAAAGCGTGTGTGTGTGTGTGTGTGTGTAGGTGGAACCAGTTGGACCTGGCCATTGTGCTGCTGTCAGTAATGGGCATCACCTTGGAGGAGATTGAGATCAACGCCTCCCTTCCCATCAATCCCACCATCATCAGGATTATGAGGGTACTCAGGATAGCACGAGGTATACATACACACACACACACACACACACACACACACACACACACACACACACATATAGACAAACGCAAACATGGTATGCACACACGTTATCCCATGATATTTTCTGAAATAAGTGCTGTCAAATGAGCACGACTGTAATTGAAACTTCTTTTTATATTAGAGACCTACCTTTTCCAACTTATTTTGGTAAGAGTTTTCTATTCTGCTCTTGTTTTAGTTATCTGTTGATGCTGTTTGCGTTTATTGTTTGTTTTTGATTTGACTATCAACTCAAAATGCAATATACAGTATGTAACAGTATTTAGTTAGTTTAAGCCCAATTACCAATTTCTCTAAAGGCAAAAAACCCCATTCGCCACATCAACACTTCTTTCCAGTTGTGTCCCTTATTTGCATTTTGTGACTGTGAGCTCATTTCAACTAACTTTGGGATGAGACAAGGCTCATTGAAACACAAACATTAACACACTTTTCATCTCTTGCCTCAAACATAAGCTGTCATTTACAGCCCTATCGATATTATATTCCTATATTTCTATCTTTCAGCCTCTCTCCTTTTTTTGGTATGACTCTCATTCAACACAGTCCAATCTGATTACAGGAAATTACAGGACTAGCTCTCTGGGCTGCAACATTTCCTCTTAAATTCACACTGAGGAGGATAGGGACTTATTACATCGCTCTCACTTAATCCTCTCCATCTTATCATCGCCCTCTGCCCTCCATAACACTGCCCAGTGACCGCTGAGTGGACCCATGGGTGATATGCTAATCAAACAGCAGCCGGTGGTGATTAACAAGCAAGTAGGGTATTTGATAATGAGTGTGTGAGGGCTACTGCTGATTTTAGTCTTCCGTCTC